>NC_056738.1:510254020-510538823 GCF_019279795.1 Protopterus annectens | reverse complement strand
TACCAGGGTTTAAGGGAAGCCACATTGATGTGCACGGGTCATCTTGCACGTGACACCCATGGCCCGTTGTATAATGGCAAGGCTCCTTGGTACACACATACTGCCTTATGCTGCAGGACATGGTTTACATAGTGACCTCCATGGGTATCACACAGGTTAGGACACTAACAGTGCTGCTACACAACAACAGCAGTGTACACCGGAGGATGCATGCAACAGACACTGCCCTCAGCACGGAGAACTGCAATGTCTGTGCAGTACCAGATGCATGATTCATGGCTCACAGGTGTTACCCATCACTGACAGGTTATGCCCCATACCATGCCTGTCGTCCCCTACACATGTAACACACATGGATAGGGGGATGGTATCCCAAGGTAACACAGATACACACACCTCCAGGTTGTTGGCACAGCACAAACCATCAGGGCCTACTCATGTGCAGCTGACAGTGTGTCGGACTGCCATCTGGTTCATAGCCTGGCACACACAACCCTCACATACACAGGAAGACCACCTATCCTCCATAACAACACCGGCAATATGACAGTATCATGAACTGTGTTTATAAGGCCATACTGCATCCAGCCGAACATTGTGTGTGAGCATTACTGTAGCTACAACACTCTAGTTGAAGAGTTCACAGCATGTGGTCACCGAATTGCAGTGGAATGACATGTTACCACTACCACAACAGGTGGGAACATGCAGCACCTGTACATCGACTACATGTACACTATATGGCCCAGACCAGATGTGTATCCCCTGCTGTAGGTCTTTCACCATAGACACCCACACTGTATAGGGACATACCACGCGGACCCTGCACAGTAAGACACAGTCATATTGGTATACATTGCTAATACCATTTATCCACATGAAGCATGTGTCAGACATGGTAACTACTGCAGGTCACAGGTATTTATGTGTATGTGTCACACACATACATCATGTGTGCAATGCCATTGCTGGTTTAGGCAATGGCATGCATTGTTATGTACAAACACCCACACAAGGTCATACTGTGTGACACAACCACACGTGACAGTTGTGGGTTACCAAAACATGCCTATCTGTACTCTGACAATGGTAATAGACACAGTAGCAGAGCACACTATTGGCATTACTAGCCAACTAGCCCTGTTTGGCTGTGCTGATAGTGTGGTGACATCCCCTGTGTTTACTGGGGGAGTATGCAGCATCTGGTGTATTGTATTATTTGCCAAAAGGATCTGTTCCCTCACACTTGCATTTACACACACCCTACTACCCCCACACACTTACTATTTGCAGGATTCAAACCACTACCTAACTATGTTATGACACTTGAGATGGATGCATTAGCAGAGCGCGCTATGTGCATTACTGGGAGGCTTCTCTTCTCCTGCTGTACTTATAGGGTGCTGACATCATCTGTGTTTAGAAAGGGGAGTGTGCATCCTGTAGTGTGTTCTCCCAGTTGCCAAAAGGAACATTTCCCTCATACATATCTGCACACACACAATAACCCCCCTCATCCCAACACACACCCTTGCCATTTGCAGGATTCAAACCACTACCTAACTATGTTATGACACTTGAGACGGATGCATTAGCAGAGCACGCTATTTGCATTACTGGGAGGCTTCCCTTCTCCTGCTGTACTTATAGGGTGCTGACATCATCTGTGTTTAGAAAGGGGAGTGTGCATCCTGTAGTGTGTTCTCCCAGTTGCCAAAAGGAACATTTCCCTCATACATATCTGCACACACACAATAACCCCCTCATCCCAACACACACACTTGCAGGATTCAAACCACTACCTAACTATGTTATGACATTTGAGACGGATGCATTAGCAGAGCACGCTATTCACATTACTGGGAGGCTTCCCTTCTCCTGCTGTACTTATAGGGTGCTGACATCATCTGTGTTTAGAAAGGGGAGTGTGCATCCTGTAGTGTGTTCTCCCAGTTGCCAAAAGGAACATTTCCCTCATACATATCTGCACACACACAATAACCCCTCTTATTCAAACACACACACTTGCCATTTGCAGGATTCAAACCACTACCTAACTATTTTATGACACTTGAGATGGATGCATTAGCAGAGCACACTATTCACATTACTGGGAGGCTTCCCTTCTCCTGCTGTACTTATAGGGTGCTGACATCATCTGTGTTTAGAAAGGGGAGTGTGCATCCTGTAGTGTGTTCTCCCAGTTGCCAAAAGGAACATTTCCCTCATACATATCTGCATACACACAATAACCCCCCTCATCCAAACACACGCACTTGCCATTTGCAGAATTCAAACCACTACCTAACTATGTTATGACACTTGGGATGGATACATTAGCAGAGCACGCTATTCGCATTACTGGGAGGCTTCCCTTCTCCTGCTGTACTTATAGGGTGCTGACATCATCTGTGTTTAGAAAGGGGAGTATGCATCCTGTAGTGTGTTCTCCCAGTTACCAAAAGGAACATTGCCCTCATACATATCTGCACACACACAATAACCCCCCCTCATCCAAACACACACACTTGCCATTTGCAGGATTCAAACCACTACCTAACTATGTTATGACACTTGGGACGGATGCATTACCAGAGCGTGCTATTCGCATTACTGGGAGGTTTCCTTTCTCCTGCTGTACTTATAGGGTGCTGACATCATCTGTGTTTAGAAAGGGGAGTGTGCATCCTGTAGTGTGTTCTCCCAGTTGCCAAAAGGGACATTTCCCTCTCACACACACACACACACACAAACCCCACTCACCCACTTAGCAGGATTCGAACCCCTATCTAACTATATTATGACACTTGAGAGCGACACATTAGCAGAGCGCACTATCCTAATTACTGGGCATCTGTTCTGCACCTGTAGTATTTCTAGGGTGCTGACATCTTTATTTCCACAGAGGTTTGTAGATGTAGTACTACCTGTCAGGTGGGGGATAGCATATATATGCATTTGCAGCCACCTACGTCAGGGTCAGATATGCACATCGCACTGACAGGTTATGTTCTATACCATGCTTTGGGACCACAGGACCTGTAGCACACAACACAACCAGTCCAGAACACCACACCCACATCCAGGACACACACTTAGCTTCCCTGGGAACAGTGCCAGGATATGCAGGTATTCACATACACCATTCCAGTTGTTAACATCAGGTACAGGCATATTGTGTGTGAGAACTACTCAGGCCTCTACCACTTTACCCTACCGCCACTACAATTTGTGGGTCCATCTGCTATGGCAGAACCACACACCACAGCCACATGGGTGAATACATATTGCACCTGTCCATCTGCAACGTGGGTACTCACTGTTCCACACCAGAGGTAGACCACCATTGTTGATACCTGCCCATGTCCACCTTTCCTGGACATCCATATCTCATCTCCACCCCAGGCAAGGTTGTCACTGCACACAAACTGTGTTTAGCACAAGCAGACTCTACACTTGTGTAGACTGGGGTGGATGACTTCAGAGGACCCATGCTGGAGGACTATACTGGCCATTCAGCATAATCCTTGACACTTGCATCCTATGAGCATGTGTACAGTTTGCATTGGTCATGCTATCCCACATATACCCATGACTGCTCCACAACAAGACACCTGTCAGCTGTACACCGCCATATATCGCCATTCAACAGACAGAGCGACCTACTACATTGCAGAGCTGTAGCCCACAGAGGGAGGACATCTGTGGACGGTTCCAGCATGGCACTTCATTCACACATACTCATTACAACACAGTGTTGACAGTGGAATCATCCAGAGAATGCAGATAGGGCTCCCCTCAGTCTGTTATTGGCGGACACCTACTGTCAGAGATCCTCAGCAACCCTCTCACAGCACACACCGACAACATGGCTGTGGCTTAGCACATTCAATCCCTGAGACCTCAACGGTGCCCCTGCTTGACAGAGGCACAGCTCACTAGCCTCACATGTCACCTTCTGTGACCTACTTTACAGTGGCATGGTAGCCTACTATCCTGGGGATGCAGATGCCAAACACACTCTGGCTGAGCTGCCATTCCCTGGAGCAAGAAGCCTAGTATTGACCTCTACACCCATATGTTCAATTGTCGGATGCACAATATTTGTTGTGCTGTTCTACTGTTTGCAGGTCTTTATTGCCATAGCATTCCCTGTTCCTATGACCAACTTGTGTATCTGTGGCAGATGTTTGCATATGACGATCCACTATATCACTTATGTCTCTGTGGTCATTTACTGTGTGCACTGGGCTGATTGCTGTGTTGTGGTTGGTTCCTGGACTGACACGTACAAATACCAGATATGTGTGGCCAACTGCTACACGGAGATATGGCCTAAGTGTGTGAGCATGCCCAGTTCAGCCTTTCCATGGCATGTTGTCTGACATATGCCTCATTTATCAAAGTGTGTGAGCATGCCCAGTGTGAGCTTTCCATATGTTGTACTCTGAAGTCCAACACATATTTGGGTGTGTGTGACCTTCGTCATTATCACACGTTTATGATTGTGTGCTGGGTGTCATGTTGTGTACTAACTGGCCAACTGCTTCGTGTCTGCCACAACAGGGATTATACTGTGCCTGCAGGAATTGCATGGGATACTTTGCAGACAGTTCTCAACATACTTTCATAATGACCTAACACTGTACTACCGTATAGTGTACTGGTTCGGTATTTCACTGTAGTGGACAGTATCCTGGGCTTTAGTCCTATCACTGCTTGACATCTTTATAGTGAGCACGACAGACTGTGTAGGGGCCAGTTGTGCACATATGACCATGTTGCAATATGTTCAGATATGGACTACCTACACCAGGCTCGTCCAACATTGCTAGTGTATTCCACAACATTGGTGGACATTGGCAAACACTAGCGATGTTCTGTAGGCCATTGCTGATGGTAGTCACAGGGTGTGTTTGTCCTTCGACACACATTGTAACTGGAGTTTGCCATTACATATGTCATGGTTGGTATACTGTGCCTCTGTCTACCTCTGACATAACAGTGATACCCAGGGTAGCCTACCATCTCCCATACACTCATCAGGATGCCTCTTGAGGGGTGTCAATATGTGGCACTCTGGCTGACCTGTACCAGGAGTTTACTGCAGTGTGGGGTGCCTTCTGTGTTATGGATCATTCTGTACAGCTTGTCCTATGTATGTCAGTGCTGGGGTTCAGGTCTCTCATGTGCATAGCTCACTGCCATTCAGATTGTACAAGGTGCAACATGTTCATTCATTCCAGGTTGGACATGGCATCATACATCAGGCACAGCTTTCCTGTAGCCGGGAAGGATGGCAGTGTGTGGGGCTGCAGTTTGTTTACTCAGGCAACACATGGCATCTGTTCAGGCTCTTTGCTACCCCTGGTGGGGTACTGTTGTGGACTTTACAGTTGTTGGAGGTGTCTGCTGCGGTATATCCCACAAGGGCTATTGTAGTCAGTTGTGATGCTGATGGAGGATGGCTGCAGAGCCAGAGTGAGTTCCCCTTATCTACATCTGCCAGCCTTCATGTTTGGGTGGGTATATGATACATGTTTCTGCGAACACTACAGACACATGTTTGTCCAGTGCAGGTTATTTATCACCTTTTGTACCCAGGTCTCACATTACATGTTAGGTGCCTCACGGGTTAACACCTGTGTGGTAATTTGTGGGCACTTACTGTATATCCACAGTGGTTGTCTATACACATTTCTGCGATTAGCTTGCTGACTTGGCTATGGCTACAGTTGTTTGTTTGTAGGTGGCCCTTTGGTGGGTTGCTTGTGTCAGCTGGGGGTCAGATACGGTGGGCTGTTTGTACTCCTCTGCATACATGCTCAGTCACAGTCCTCCCATGTTGGCCTATACCTATGGGACATGTATACAGAACGGGGGTGGGGGCCAAGACCAGGCCTTGTGGGATGCCACTCATATCCGCTTTGTAGTCTGGCATGGATGCAGCATGTCTGACCATGTCAGTTCTGTCCTTGGTCTGCTTTGCAACCCCTCTACTGACATAGGGGTGTATATTTAAGCTGGTGAACATATCCATACTGAACACGTACGGTATGGTCTAGAAGCATGTGCACGGTCCAGCTACGCTGTGTGGACCACATAGCCCTCATCAATGACCTTAATGACTGCTTCAAATGGGTCAGACATGTTTAGGGGCCGGTTCTGCAGTTACAACAGCCACAGTGTGTCGGGTCCGGTATCAGTAGGTCCACATTAGCCTTCTGTCTGTGGTACATACTGATCCTTTCCATAGCTGTGCAGAACAAGCTTGTCAGGATCCTGGGGTGTTAGTTTGGAGTATCCATTCAGGCAACACCTTTGTTGTGATGGACCACTGTTGTTGTACACTGCTCTTTGGGTACATACCCTGTGGTAAGGCTGACATTGGCCAGTAGTGTGATTTTGCATTCCATTACTCTTGGGGTCCATGTTGGCCTCAGCACAGGACACCATTACATACCTTTTTCTATATAGCGTTAACATAATTATTAAACAATTATTTATAGTTATTATTATCAAGTTAGATATAGATTATTATATATTTTTTTATGATATGAATATATATATTTTGCATTATACTTGACAATATATAGGGTTGCTATGCATCAAACTATTTATTATTTATTTGTATTCAACAGTTCACAAACTTTTTGATACACATTGTATTACTTGAAGCTGATGATTTCAAAAGCCATATAGCACTAAGTGTTTTTAAGTTACACCCTGGTATAATTAATTGAATAAGTGAGAACTAAATGTTATTGGTTAATATGAATTAATTTAATTAATGCTTTAAGATATAATGAATGTATTCTAATCAATTTTCATTGAATCTGAAGAAGCGTGCCTTTGTGGATGCACGCGAAAGCGCTTATTCTCCTGTTTTAAATAAAGAATTGTCTTTTTACGTGGTGGTGGCTTCCAGTTTATACTACATCTCCTGTTCCTGCTCTGGAGACACCTTTGAGGGTCAGGTTTGCTGCCTTTTGCGATTTTGGATTTATCTTCTGCTTTCTCCTGTCCCTACACGATGGATACACCAGCACTAGAATTGGATTACAACCCGGAAAAGAGCTTTTCTAAATGGAATAATTTGTGTGACAAGAAAGCCAATCCTCTGCTTATGTATGAGCTAGCAACTGACGTGGCTTTGAATGAAACAGGTACTGTCAATTTGTTTTCGGAATTTAATCCTCTGTTTAAAGAACTTGAAAACAATTTATATAGACAATTCCGACTCTTATGGCAAAGACTTCATTTAGAGGCGTGTCTGCATTTTAAAATAGTTCCGAGAGGAATGAGAGTTCTGTGTATGCCATCTTACGGTAACTCTCATCCGGAACTTCTAAAGAACTGGCAAAAGCTCAATTTAGAGCTTAGCTTTAATTATATAAAGCTACTCATAGATTATTTTCTCCCCATAGAGACTGCTTTAACGGAGAAAAATGACAGCCTATATAAAGACATGATGAAAAGATTTAAAGGGGAAACATTCATTAATAGACTCGATAATTTGATAAACCAAGTAGATGCTTATGGGGAAAGATTGCAAGCTATCAAATTACGTAAACTACAAAGAGATCATAGAGACTTTATGAATGGTCAGGTCTTTGTATGGGTGAGACAGGATCGTGATAACATGCAACAGAGAACCGAAATGGTAACTTCGGATACACAAGGGAACATTTTTGCCAGCAATGACAACATTTCCCCTTTAACTACTGCTACCACACGTAATGACATCATGCCGACATTGACCGGAAGTCTTAGACAGGCCTCGCATGAACTAAATGGTACTCCACCACCTAATCAAATGGCCATGCAGCAACAAATAGATCTGGGAGCAAGACCAAAACTACAACAGACCAATATTGAATCTTTTTTACCCCTACCGGTGCGAATAAGAAGGGGCTCAAGAGGAAGATCGGAGAGCCGAACAAGAGGAAAAAGGAAGTTCTCAGGGGAACCGCAGCACAAAAGGGGACGACAGAAGGACTGAAAAGTTTGGTTTACAATTTGTCTGATTTAATGTTGAGTGATACGGACTATTCTTTATTGAATAAGGGCTTAAGCTATATACCAGCACAAGTTAGTAATATTTCTGATTTATTAACTGATTTAAGAGCTTTTGCTCGCAAAATAGCGCTAAAATTGTCTTTTAAAAATGATTCAAGTAATATTATAAACTCCAATGCTCAATCTAATTTTGAATGTTTTAAAAGGAAAAGTACATATACGCCTGCATTTCATCCTTGTATAGACTCATTTATAAAATTATGTGAAAATGATTTATATAAGCACTATATGTTATACAATAAGGGTTTACTGCCTCTGTTCCACAATCTAACAAGAGATGAATGGATGTCACTAAATGCTTTAACCAATAACTCGAAGGTAGTCATTAGACCAGTAGATAAGGGTGGGGGTTTGGTTCTGTTGAACAGCAAAGACTACCTTACATACATGGAACTCCTTCTTAAGGATAATAATACATACAAACTAATAGATGAAAAAACTGTTCAAAGATTGATCTTTCAGGTACATCAAGATTTGTATGAATTACTACTATGTAGACAAATTAGCTATGACTTCTATCTTTTTCTATTGATTGAACATCCCACCTTACCTTATCTGAAAGGCCTTCCAAAAATACATAAGGGGATAATACCACCTCCCATGCGTCCCATTGTGGTTGGACACAATTGGGCAACAGAAAATGCCTCTGTATTTATAGAGAAGAAATTGAAACCACTAGTGTCTGTTATTCCTACCATCTTAAGGGATTCATATCAATTAATTGATAAAATTAGAAATTTGGATTTTTATGTATCAGAGGCACATCTCTTAGTTACACTAGATGTGAAGAGTCTGTTCACTTCAATTCCCAACCTATATGGAATGGAAGCTATCAGGTCATTATTAAGTAAAGATGGGAAATTCACTAATAATGAACAATCATTAATAAATACTCTATTGGAAATAGTTCTGACCAATAATGTCATGACATTTAATGAGCTCTTCTATATACAACAGTGGGGGGTGGCCATGGGCACCCTCATGCTTACATATGCCAATCTTGTTGTATATAGTTGGGAAACTACAAGCTTATTTACACATCCTAGTTACAAAAAGATACTTTGTTATTATAGGTTTGTAGATGATATACTCTTGTTATGGGATGGAACTATACATGAGCTACAAAACTTTATAATGGACCTGGAGAAGACCACAGACTTTTTAAGATTCTCAATTGAATATTCAGTCTCTGAGATTAATTTTCTGGATTTAAAAATTGAAAAGAATGGACAAGGGGGACTAAAAACCTCTCTATTTAGGAAAGAATGTTGGAGAAACAATCTGTTGCAATACGATAGTATGCATCCAAGGTTCATTTTTAAAAATATAGTGAAGGGACAGTATGTAAGGATAGACAGAATATGTCAAGAGCTAGATGTAAGAAATAATGAATTCAACAAGTTAGAAAGACTGTTTCAAGAAAGAGGATATAATTTAGATATGGTCAGAACCATAAAAGACTCTTTCACACAGGAAGATGCTGTTTGTAGGAATCATAGATATTCTAATTGTTTTGGTACCAATAGAGATTGGAATTTTTCATACAAACATAATAAAAATTCTTTACAAAGAGATTCAAGTTATGTCAGATGTATTATCACCTATACTAGTGACAATAAACAGATAACTGACATTATTTTAAAGAACTGGCCGATCCTGGCAACAAATGGTGAAATTAAACAGTTGATAGGTGAGAGACCTATCTTTATATATAAAAATTCAAAGAATTTAAAACGAATACTTTGTAATGAGAAGAAACCTAATAGATCCTACAAAATAGAAGGTTTATCCAATAACAATAATATAGGCACTCATTCATGTGGAAAGTGCAGTTCCTGTGGATGGATATCTAAAGAGAAGAGCTTCTTTCATCCTGAGTTATTGTTTAACTTTAAATTTAGATGTATTGCAAACTGTGAGGACAGCAACGTTATCTATTTGGCAACTTGTGAGTCATGCCCAGCATTTTACATAGGCATGACCACAAGAAGACTTAGGGATAGAATACAAGAGCATATATATGCCATCAAAAAAGCTGATCATAAGAATGCTCTATCCAAGCACGTTATAGATTTTCCTGAACATAAATTCTATTTTAGGGTTCTACAGAAAAAGGAACCAAATGTCAGGAAAGGTGATAACTTCAATGACCTGGAGAATCTAGAGCTGGACTGGATATTTAAATTCAGAGCACAAAGCCATCCAGGTCTAAACACATATGTGAGTATCAGATCATATCTAAAGAAACGAAGATATTAATTAAAACTTCATTTGCCTCTAGGAATATATGGACATGTTCACAATAGCATTTTATGATATTTTGGAATGTACATAGATCATAAGTAATATTCATGAGTATGATACAACTATTTAATCACATATAATAGTTGTTTTTACTTGACAAGGCATATGTTAATATAGTATGATGTATATATATGAGAATGTAAGTCAAGGATATGATTGTCCATCAGTCAAATATTCTCTGTTCTTGAATTTCATCTGCGATGAACTTTTGATATTAGTTATATGAAATCTGAAGGTTTACAACATTTATAACAATATTTCCATCATATAGAGCACCTAATGACCCATCAGTGCTCCTGACAAGACATATATTAATATGTGTATATGAATATGAAATATGATAATTATTATATATATATATATAGGTATGAATAAAATCAAAAATAGTTTTCAGCAGTTTCTTGTATACTGTATAAAGTTGTATGATGGCTTTATATAGAATTAATATGAACTTACATGCATGGTGAAGGGTAGAGCATATACATATATATATAGACTTATGGTGGCTCTAGATAGAAATAGAGCCTATACATGAGAATAATACATTTATGAATTGCTTTTCTATCTATATAAGTTAATATTGGCACTGGAAGTTTAAGTATAGATTTGTTGGTTTTACTATTTTTTATATAGCGTTAACATAATTATTAAACAATTATTTATAGTTATTATTATCAAGTTAGATATAGATTATTATATATTTTTTATGATATGAATATATATATTTTGCATTATACTTGACAATATATAGGGTTGCTATGCATCAAACTATTTATTATTTATTTGTATTCAACAGTTCACAAACTTTTTGATATACATTGTATTACTTGAAGCTGATGATTTCAAAAGCCATATAGCACTAAGTGTTTTTAAGTTACACCCTGGTATAATTAATTGAATAAGTGAGAACTAAATGTTATTGGTTAATATGAATTAATTTAATTAATGCTTTAAGATATAATGAATGTATTCTAATCAATTTTCATTGAATCTGAAGAAGCGTGCCTTTGTGGATGCACGCGAAAGCGCTTATTCTCCTGTTTTAAATAAAGAATTGTCTTTTTACGTGGTGGTGGCTTCCAGTTTATACTACATGTCTGACCATGTCAGTTCTGTCCTTGGTCTGCTTTGCAACCCCTCTACTGACATAGGGGTGTATATTTAAGCTGGTGAACATTTCCATACTGAACACGTACGGTATGGTCTAGAAGCATGTGCACGGTCCAGCTACGCTGTGTGGACCACATAGCCCTCATCAATGACCTTAATGACTGCTTCAAATGGGTCAGACATGTTTAGGGGCCGGTTCTGCAGTTACAACAGCCACAGTGTGTCGGGTCCGGTATCAGTAGGTCCACATTAGCCTTCTGTCTGCGGTACATACTGATCCTTTCCATAGCTGTGCAGAACAAGCTTGTCAGGATCCTGGGGTGTTAGTTTGGAGTATCCATTCAGGCAACACCTTTGTTGTGATGGACCACTGTTGTTGTACACTGCTCTTTGGGTACATACCCTGTGGTAAGGCTGACATTGGCCAGTAGTGTGATTTTGCATTCCATTACTCTTGGGGTCCATGTTGGCCTCAGCACAGGACACCATTACATACCTTTGTGTTCTGCTTTGCAGATGATGGCTGTTACCTCAGCATCTGCAATGTCAGGGGACCATCTGCTGGGATAGGTATTTTGCACTCGGTGTTTGCACTGCACCTGACAGGTTGTATGTTAGCAATATGTGTGTGTGTTTGGTATGTTGTTTGTAATATCTGTGTGATTCGGAGCATATCTGTGGATGCCCAACATGGTTCCTACCATCAGTTGGGTAAGCCTTGTGATTATCCTTAGTGTCCTGTACGTGTTGTATCTTCATAGGTTCATGGGTTCATAGTAGGCTAGACACCCTAGGCCATTGGTAAGCCTAGCTAGAGTGTGTGTGTCTCGCCACCACTTGCTATGTTCAATTATGGCCATTTATGAGGTTCTTCACTGTGCCTCTGTCTGGTCGTGACACAGTGGGGACCCCAGTATACATGTACGGTCATCCATCCACTTGGCAATATTCCTGTTGAGGGGTGTCAGTGAGGGGCTCTGCCTACCATGGATTGGGATCCTGTTTCTGGGTGTGGGGAGCCTATGGGTTATGTATCTGTCCCTCCAGCACATCTTATTTCATTATGTGTTGAGTTTGACATCTGTGACTCTCACAGCTCCAATGGCTTTGATTTCCTGTGGTGTAGCATGTCCATTACTCCTGTGTTGGACATGGCCTGGTACAACAGACATACAATGCCTCTGTGTAGGCAGTGTGTGACTGCAGTCAGCTGGGGTGTCTACAGCCAGGCAGCATATGACATATATTTCGCACCCTTTATCCTGTTGGTGGGGTAACTATGAGGTCTTCCAAACCGCTGCAGGTGTCATGTATGGTACATCCCATATGAGTCATTGTACTAGATTATGGGTCTGATAAGGGAACAGTACAGAGGCACAGTGACCCCTGTTGATGTTGGTGTGAATCCTTTCATGATACGGTGTCCAGTATCAACAGTCTTCATAGCCACATTGGCATTGTGGCTGTCACATGACAGATTAATGTCGACCTGTGTCCCTAGGTCCCTGATGACTCCTTGCATACATAATGGTTTGACACCTATGTGGTACTTTGTGTACCTTGTCTGGTATTTGGTGGGACATCCATACTGTCCAGTGTCTTCGGATGTCTGGGTGGGGTTCTTGTGTGTGAGAGTGTGGTCTGTCGCATGCTACAGACTGTACAGCAGTTTTGACTACAGTTATGTGCACATGGGTGGTGTCCGCTGCTTTGTGCATTGTCAGTTACCTGGCTATATGGGTGTCTGTGCTGCATATGGATACTCCCCCTCCTTTGATGTCTTGGTGCAGGTGTTGGGGCCATAACACATGGTATGTGGTATAACCTAGTAGTGCTGGTGTGGTATCACTAGCCCTGCAGCAGGCTTCTGTCACTGGACAGGCATCAATGTTCTCCATAATGGGAAGTGCCTCAGGGGCATGCATATTGCAGTTTATACATCTGGCATTGGGCAGCATTACCCTTATGTTTCCTACCACTTATGTTTTCTAGGGTGGTGGGTAGTCTTTTTGGCCTTGCCTACATACGGCTCTATGGAGGTGGCAAAGGCCTTATCCAGTATCCAGACGCACACGAGTAACAGCTGACAGCCACCCCTGTAACAGCAGCATGGCTTGTCATGCTTGACATCTCCAGCGGACACACATTACACCCTCTTGGACTGACAGCTGTAACTGTGCCAGCTGTTAAACATGAGCATTCTGTGTTTGTACTGTGGCATCATTCTTGGTGAGGGTTGGATGCTGCACACAGCCAGTGTCATCCCGCCCTTGGGTACATACTCGGAGGGACCATCCATGTCTCATTTGTTGTTGACCAGGGAGGTACATCTCAGGTAATTCACACCAGCATGGACATTGAGTGCATCATATTTCTGCTTGCTTTGGGGTGACCTGCGTACTTGTGTTACGTGGCATTTTGTGGCTACCTACAAGCAGCTTACTCTACCCTTTCCCTTGTTCAGTCTGGTGAGTGGGACAGCTGTGTTTCTGCCTATACAGACACCTATAACGACTGTATCAGGCATTTGTTTCTCCTTCGGGCCTGTGACTGCTTGGCACACCAGCTTTGCGTACTATTCGTTGCATGTGCTATGTTTGAAGGTTGTGGTTGCTTGTGATCTACTTTGGAGGCATCTGTTGGTGTGGTGTGTTTGTAATTGAGGCCTCCGGGAATATTTGTCTGTGTTTATGTGTTTGGTTTACAGTTGTGGTAGGTCTATGTGGGACTGGGTTCGTGGTGTATGTGGTTACCTTCTCCTCCTGACTAGTGTTGACAGTACTGGCTTGTTGGAGCTCAACCTCTGCTTTGGATACATGGATGCATCTATCACATATGTTTGTATTTATTCGGGGTGTTGTGGTTGTCTGTGTACTTGGTACTGGCATCACATTGCCTCTGGATTCATAGGTTATACTTGTTGTGGCTGGACTTAGTGGATTGTATGTGTGGACATATGTTGTTGCCATACTACTGGTCAGTGATTACTTCCCTTTTTATGTTTGCTCTATCATGTGGTATCTTCCTCATTCTCTTGCATGGTTTGGTAATGGCTGGAGCCCAGCATGCCAGATGTCTGCGTGTATGGCATTGTGTGTTGTTGTTATTTGTGATTGCATACTCCAAGCATTCCTGGCTGTGTTCATGGAATGCCTGTATAACATGTTCTGTGGTGTGTCCCATATTCTGCACTTGCACAGGGCCTTTTGTGGATTCAACATCGGTTTTGAGGGCTGCAACCTATACTTTACACATGTTTTTCACTGTGGTATTCTGGCCAGGGACTGGGGTCAGGGTGTGTATTTCCAGTGTGCTTACTCTATGGTCTGGTCTTACCAGTGAGGGGTACACTTCTCATCTTGCCATCCTGTACACATGTTGCTGATTATCACATCCAGTATGCTTACCCCTCTTGTGGGGGTAGTACATTGTTCCTGGGCATTTTGGTTTATGGAATCTGGGTAATTTTTCCCTACTGTGTTGGTGCTAGTACGATGCTACTGGTGTATGTCTGGGTATTTTCAGTCGAGCAATATAATGTGGTTTGGGGGGCTTGATATATTCATGTATTCTGACATAGGCCAGGTGATGTTCCTGGTATTAGGACAGTGGTCTGCAGCAGGCTATCTACTGCGAGGCAGTTTTAGCCATTGGTATTTGACCACGGCTATTCCATGCTGCTTCTTGTTGTGGTACCAACATGGGGGTGTGGTTATCCTTGCCATTTCTTGCTAGTCACCCTCCTTTTGTAGCTTGTTCCATGTTTTGCAGCTGTACAGCACAGTATGAGGTGTGACCTGGTAGTGCTAGGGTGCTGCTGTGAGCCTTGCCCAGTTCTCTATTGCAGGACTGGTATCTACATTCTCCTTACTGTGTGCGTTTACACTGCACACATCTTGCTGTTTGTACATCTGTCATGGGGTAGTATTACATCTAGGTTCCTATCCCTTGTAGAACCTATGAGGTTGGGTTTGTGTTTTGAGACTTACCTATTCAGGGCATGTTGTGGGTACTGACAGCCTTTGCCAGTATCCATGGGGCATGGCGTGCTAGGTGCATGCCACCCTTAGCAGGTGGTGCATCATGTCAAACTCTGCATATCTTCCCAGCCTGTGACAAATTGGCTCCCCTTTGACTGACTGCATTACTTCAGCCAATTATTGTACTTGATCTTCTTGTCTTCATAGTGTGGCATCATGCTTGGTGAGGGTGAGATGTTAGGCAGGGTCTTCATGTTTGCATATACTAGATGGTGTTACATTGCTTGACACATGGCAATCATGCCTCAGGTGGTGCTGCAGGGCTGCCTCTGTTGGATGCACATACTACACTCCCTGTACATGTTTGAGAGCAGGTTGTGTCATGTTAGGCATCCCTGTTACTATATGAGTGAGTCAGAGAGGGGTATCATTCCCAGGGTTCCTACTGTGCCAGTGTATGTGCTATGCGTTGCCGCTTTGCCAAGGCCAGGGCATACAGGGCACACCTCGTTCTGCCTACTGGGGCAGGCTCAGGTTGTTCCTCCTCCGAGTCACGCTCTGCCTGTGATGGCCTTGGCAATGGTGGGGGGCTGTTTGGCCCGGCCCTATGCTGGTCCTGCTGCAGCTGTTTTCACAAGATCATATTATGTAGCATAGTGCATACCATGACAATTTGGGTACATGTAGTTGGTGTGTACTGCAAGGCTCCACCAGATGTGTCCAGACACCGGAACCGTGACTTGAGCAGCCCAAACACATGCTCTATCACATTACATGTTTGTGCGTGTGCCTCATTATGGCGTTCCTGTTCAGGTGTGTGTGCGTTTCTGATGGGTGTCATCAGCCACGGCTCCAGTGCATAACCTGCATCCCCCAATAGGTGTCCGTGTGGGATGTCCCCATTGGCAAATGTCTGGTACAGCTGCATCAAATGCCAGATGTGGGAATCGTGATAACTCCCAGGGCAGCCAGCACACACATTCATTATTATACCCTGGGCATCACACACGACCTGGCAGTTGATGGAGGGGAAGCCCTTGCGGTTAATGTAGGCCTACCCCGCTCACCTGCTGGTGCTTTGATGCATATGTGCGTGCAGTCTATAGCACCCAGTACCTCAGGGTATTCCGCTATTTGCTGGAAGAGATGCATATTGCTGGCCAATACCTCACGGGCATTGGGGAAATATACATGATCACTGACATGTGCTGACATGGCATCCAGGAACTGATGTAGTACCCTGGAGGCTGATGCCTGTGATATCCCCATCATATCGCCAGTTGGTCTCTGGAAGGTACCTGTTGCTAGTATTCTTAGGCCAACACATACCTTGGTTTCCACTGGGATGGGTTCCCCTCTATTGGTTCTGTGTGTGAGGCGTGGCCTGCACAGCTCAACAATCTGCTGCAGGAGCTCTCTGTCCACTCTATAGCGCTCTACTATCTCCAGCTCATGTAACCCGTGGTAGGTGACCCTGGGCCTGTACACTCTTCTCCGTCTCCTCGCTGTGGGTTGTCTGGCACCATCTGCATTGTCACCACCCTCAGCAAGTCGCCTATGTCTCATTATGACAGCTATGGCAGCCCCTAACATTTCTGCTCTGAGTGAAGCTTTTTCAGTTTTCACTTCTATTAGCTTACTCCTGTCTTGCAGTGTCTCTTAATGGAAACATCCTGCACTACTGTTTGCAGAGTTTTAAGTGCTGGGCTGGGCTACTATTCTGCCTGTGTAATTGCCTGCTTCTAATTGTTTTCACCTGCTAGCTTCAGCAGTTATCCCTGCTAGCTTCCTATTAATTCTGTTGCTTCCTTTTTCCTTTCTGTTTCCTCAGGGGGGAGCAACTTGCATACTATCTGAAACACGCTCACAGTGGCTTACACGCGCGCACACGTGCTTACACGGTTAAGAATCTACTTATTCGGGTTTAAATGCGCGTACACCCGCGCAAACACTGTTACACATCTGCCAACAGCCTCCAGCATACTCAGACTGCCTTACATGCACGCACACCCGCGCAAACAGTGTTAAACATCTCCCAACATGCTCCCACATGCTCACACTGCCTTACACGCGCGCACACTGCCTTACTCGCGCTTCATGGCGCGCGCACACGTGCGCATGCATGGCCAGCAAGAAACTTTGGTGTAGGTAACAGTGTACACCTTCCGTTTCTTGACTTTCCATGACTTATCTAGTGGCACACCTCTTTCCATGATCTGTGCCTGTCATCTGTCATGTTACACTGGCCTCCAATGAACTGCATTTCTTTCTACCATTCCCCCCTGTGATGTCACCTATCTCCTACTCTATTCCTCCCCCTTTTGTATCTCTTACACTACTCAGACTGTGCTCATTTGGTATGTGACTGTGAGATTCAGTATCCTAACCCTCATTTACATGAGATTGCCTACTAATGCTTAGTTACATGTCTTAGACTCAGCTTCCCCCCTTAGCAACCACTACACGGTGGCCATGTTGGTTTTGGTCTGCTGGTCCCTGCATTGTCATTCCATGTATTGCATGAAACCCACATTTGTGGGTTTATAACCTTCTTTTTTATGGTTTTATACAGCGCAGCCCGTTTGCGCGGGGCTGCGCTGGGTTTAAACATCGGCGATTGCCGAAAAAAAAAAATCATATTTTTAATATTTTTGCATTGGGTTATCTTGCCAATGGCCACATATTTGGCCATTGGCATGCTGCCTGAATCATATGCAACCTTTTTTTGGAGCTAACATCGCTCCGTTGTGGATTTTGCAGAAATGTACTCAGTTGTCAACTGAGTACATTTCTGCAGCTAAAACGTCTCCTACACGGACTGGTTTCTGCTTTGTGGATCGCTAATATACCTCATTTGCATACCTTTCGGATGCAAGTGAGGTATTTAGCATGTCCACGCCCAGTCCGTGTAAGAGACGTTTTAGCTGGTCTCTTACACGGAGTTTAGGGCTGTTCCTGGATCGCGAGGCTTGCATGGAGTGTTGCACATCTCTTACACTCCGTGCAAGCCTTCGTGAATCCTGCCCATGATCATAACTAGAATCAGTTAAAATATGTCTGTATTTGCACATGTGCACATTGTCAAATCTAGCCATGTAGATGATATTTTTGTATTATCACTATTTTGTGCTCATCTCTGTGCTTATACACGTATTTGTAGATTGACATATACAGACTCATATTTCCATGTTTGAGATTTGTAGAATAAATCACTTGACTATGTTTCTCTAATTCTTACAGATTTATTATACAGTGTTTTCCTGAACTGAGTAGACTTATTTCTTCCTATTGTTTAGCCTTGTCTTATCATTACTTTTATTATAAAGTACTTCATATTTATTCCAAATAAATATTCTGAGTCTATCCAAGAGCTTTACAATATACAAGTCAATTCTCCTTTTGAAATACAATCTATTAAAGAGTTAAACATCAATCTAAGAGAGATTTTCAGCATGTTAATGACTGGCAGCAGACTACTGTTATGCCTGTCACTAACTGTACATAATGTAGCCTACTGTTCTATGTCAGTGCTGTGGATGCTATTCATGTGTTCGCAAATATGTTTGACTGTGAAATGAGCTTGCGGCTTCTTGTAAACAGCCGTTATTTATTCATGTCCTCATCAGACAGTTTGTGTAAAGAAAAAAAAAGAGAGATGATGCTTTTAAACTGTAACAATAAAGTGTTTAACACCAATCAGTTATATATCTACTGTATTTATATTTTTTACCGATACCTACTGCTTATTGCTTGATATCTTGTAGCCACATGAAACCCTATGGTTACAAACCATCTATATGAGCTGCATGTCAGTATTTCTTAACAGAGACACCCAGATCATTCACTGCTCTTCTCCTTCCTCTCCCCACCTCCTGTTCTCAATTCTATCCCATCAAGACATCCTATTAAGTAATTAAAATGAGCTTTTTGAAAGAAACAGCCCCCACAATATTACACATTTAAATTTGATATGAGTGTCATTGTGCTAACCACTTGACACAAGCAGCCTCATCCTGTAGTAAGTAGAGTTGAAGCATCACTGTATTAAAAAAGAAAAACAGAAGGATTATAAACAATATTATGCATATTGAGACAACTAAAAAAAGTAAATGTACATATATTTTGGTTTCAGTTTCCTTTAGTGTATATTTCACTTTTTAGTAGAATCTTTGAGAGTATTTAAACTTGTTGCATTTTTTTATTTCAGTTCTTTGTTTCTTCTTCTTTACATCAGTCCAGGATTTTTTTTCTTGGGACCTTTTCAGTGAGTTAGATGTTGACCAGTTCATTTCTTCTGGAATTGTAATTATATTATTGCTCTTGATAAAAGAAGATGCCTCATCTATGTTGTCAAAGGTTCTCATTTCATTTGAGTAAAGAATCTTGATTTTTGCAGGGTATGCAAGTTGAGCTTTGATTTTGTTTTGTTTCAGGAATTTTACAAATGGCCATGCTTTCTTCCTTAAACCTAGAACTCTAGTTGAATAGTCATTATCAAATCTTATTTGGTGTTGTTTATACTTTAAAGGACTTTTCCTCTATGTTGACTTTAGTATAAGTTCTTTATCAAGGCATGATAAAAACTTTATTACAATGGATCTAGGAGAAGTATTAGGAGATGATGATACAGGTTTTCCTATGGCTCAATGAGCCCTTTCTATGCCATTTGACAGTCCTTCTTTTAGGTCTAAGAATTCCGGCAACCAGGAATTTAAAAATAAAATAATGTCCTCACCCTCAGCTTTCTCCGGAAGACCAAATATTCTAATATTTGTGTGCCTTTCTCTGTTTTCTAAATCATCTATCTTGTTGATTAACCAGTTATTTTGTTGTAAGAGAAATTCACTTTGGTTCTCTTCTTCCTTCAACCTCCCATCTATATCAGAGAGAGATGTTTCAATGTCCATTATTTTTGTTTGTTGCTGCTGTAATAATTCTTTAAAGACATTTGTTTGTTTTTGGCAGTTCCCTTTTAGATTTTCAAGGTTGTCCTTAAAATTATCCATTTTCAATGACAGCTCCTGCAGTACAGGGGACATCAATTGGATTTCCTTCTTCAAGGCTGTTTCAGAGTTTGAGTTCTTTGAGTTACTCATTTCCAAGTGGCTATAGTAGTCTCCAGATTAATTTGACAGGAAAATATTGACAAAAAGCTTTCAAAATTAGTACACTATTAGTTCATAAGTTTATCAATAATAGTTGGATATTTTTGTTCGATTAATTAATTATTTTCCTGTTATTTGAACTAGTTTTGTGGAGCTCTAAAAAAAATGCTGCTACCAGTTAGCCATTCAGGCTCCGCCCCACTAAATGAATATTTATGAGGCAACCAATCACGGTATGTAACTAATTTGTATTATTGTTTAAAAGGAACAAATGAATGCTTTTGTTTTCAACACTGATGAAGGCTAAGAAATTATTCTAGCCAAAACCAGTCTGTTCTTTTTGTTCTTTTTTCATGTAACTTAATAAATATATTTTGATATTTGTTACAGCTTACAGTTGCTGGCATATTTTTTTCTGATTTTTTTCTGGTTCTTCACAATTGCCCATAGCAATGTGTCTTGTGGGACTCAGTGTGAGCACCAATGTGTGTTTGTATGTGTGCATGTGTGTGTGTGTGAGTGTGTGTGTGTGTGTGTGTGTGTGTGTGTGTGTGTGTGTGTGTGTGTGTGTGTGTGTGTGTGTGTGTGAGTATGATTATATAATAAAAGATTGTAGATGAAATTGATTGAAACACAAAATGTCAAAATGATTAACAGTAAAAAGGAGAAATATAGGAAAACAATTGCAAATATAATGAATATTCTTATATTTGGGATCACAAAGTAAGCCAACAAAACAATCCTTCAATAAAAAATAAATAAAAGCATCATGTAGCACTAACGTACATCCTGTACATAAATATTTAATAAATTCCTTTTTACATACTGTATATACCTTACACTTAATGGGTTGAAGCAGCGATGGTACAGCGGTAGTGTTGTTGCCTCACAGCAAGAGGTTCTCCTGTTTGATTCTCGGCTGGAGTGCCTTCTGTGTGGAGTCGGCATGGCCTCCCGACAGTCGAGTGGCATTTGAAAGACATGCATACATGGGCGAGCCTTAGTTGAAGGTTGGGCATCGAGCTGGCAACTCAGCACCATAAAAAAATCTACTGCCAATCATTAGTGGACTGGAGTTCCGCTGTGGTGACCCCAAACCGGGAAAAGACAAAGAACAAAGATACACCTTACACTTAATCCCTAAATGTAAATTGTTTCCTTTGCATTCTGAATCTATTTAATTCTTCAGATCCTTTATATTACTGTGTGAAACTCAGGAAGTATAGTAACATACAGCAAATTATTCACTTCACTGAATTAATTTTCTTATTCAGATATGTGTAATGACAACAAGCATCACTTATCTGAAGAGGAAATACCTCTACTCCACGTATCTTTAAGATATTTATTTTTACTTCTGAGACTTTGCCCTCCACACCCACTGATATAGGGGCTAATACCCCCCAAACTTATATATATATATATATATATATATATATATATATATATATATATATATTAATCCCACAGTCACAAAACTGCTAAAAAGGGGAGCTACCCTGAATTATGTCGTACTTGACATCCTACAGTTCTAGTGAAGCATAAATCAATGTACCTCACCAACAATAATATTCCCTTTAAAAACTGGCCATGATAAAATGAACAGGTGACCAGAAGATCCAAGAGTGTGTGTGTGTGTGTGTGTGTGTGTGTGTGTGTGTGTGTGTGTGTGTGTGTGTGTGTGTGTGGCTTATCCTTCCTGTGATGGTCTGATTTGAGTGCCAATATAGGGCCCAACATCCCTCTTCCCTTCACTGGATTAAATGGGAAATTAGAGAATGAATGAATGTTGCCTCTAATTTTAAAAAGATTTTGGAGTTGTTATTTAATGCCAATTAAACCAAATGAAGATGTTTTCTGCTTCTGTATTGACTTTTTCACCACATGGGAGAAAGCTTAATGGTTAATTTGTTTCCTGAGGACTCAAATTTTTTAAAGAACCACTTGGGGTTGTTTTAAATGATGAATTAATTACTGAATGTAATGTTATGTTTGATAGCTTTGGTTTTGAAGTTATGAAATTTATTATGAGATGCAATGACCGTTATGTGCTTTAATAGAAGAGGTAGACAAGGTGAATACAGCCATTAATAATGATTTGTTGTTCCCACAATGGGAAAAGAGATATAAAAAACAGTTTGAAAACATCAAATGGAAGTATAACAGGTTTATGCAGAAAAAAGTGTAAGAAAATAGAACGAGACACTAAACATTATAATACTAACACAGTTTACCCCTGGAAAAGGGATGTTCGTAAACAAGTAAATAATACACAAGAAGCAAAGACTTATTAGGAAGTAAATGCTAAGCAGACACATTTTAAATCTGGAAATTTTTATCGGGGACAGTGGCAGGAAGGGTGGAAACTCATATACAAATCCTGGGATTCAGGGCAGAGGAAAGGATGGCAGAGAAAACAAGCCTGGGGTTGGAAAACAGAACAGGGACAAGGATGAATGGAAGCTCACAGAGAGTGATAGAGGAAATTAGTATAGATGAAAATCAGATTACACATTCCTTAGATAATTTTCATATATATAATTATGCATCTTTGAATACTGACAAAGAACATTTTAGGTTATTTTACTACCAGGTTTAATTTGATTGACACACTTGTAGAGCTGAAGTTATATTTAATGAAATTAAACCTTGCCATCTATTTTAAGGATAGCAGCATTAGTATGCAGGCTAATAGTTTGAGGAGACTAAGTAAATTTAATCCACCATTGCACCCCACTTTAGTCACCTTTGAAAAGGTCATTAGTGAAGGTAATAATAAAAACAGGGAACTTAGGACTAATTTAGGTATTACAGAATGGGAAGTGCTACAAACTGCATGTAATGACCGTAATAGTCGAGTTATATAACCTGATAAAGGTGGCGGAGTGGTATTATATGACCAAAGTGAATATGTAAACAAAGTATATCATATTCTTAACATCACAGGTACCTATGAGGTTATATCTATTAATGAGGTAAATATAGCTCATAGACATATAGATCTATACTTAGAAGAATATATGTTAGATGATCAAATATCACATGATACCTACAACTTCTTGAGAGTGGAGTACCCCACTTTAACTACCATAGTAAGGGTTTCTAAAATTCATAAGAACATAGTAGAACCCCCATTCCATCCCATTATATCTGGAAGCGAGGCTAAGACCTTTCCAACTGGAGTGGTGATAGATCCTTAAAACATGTTTATGATAACGTCCAGCATCTGCTCAAAGATTCATGGGACTTTTTAAGTAGACTGAAAGCTGAAATCTGGGACAAGGATATAATCTTTTTAACCATAGATATAGTAGATTTGTTTTTATGCATTCCTAAGGATGAAGGGTTAGTAAGATATAGTAACAGCTTGAGAAAATATTTAGGCTTGGAATGGGACAGGATTAAGCTACTGGTAGAATTCATGACTATTGTTTTGGAGAACAATATATATTTTGAAGGAGAAATATACAAACAGACTAAGTGAGTAGCGATGGGGGCAGCATGTGCCCCCATATATACTAACTTGGTATTATTGGATTGGGAGGATGAATATATTTTTAAGAGCCAGTACATAGACAAGATTATCAGATATGTACGTTTCCTGGATGATGTTTTTGTTCTATGGAGAGGTACTATCGAAGAAATCAAGGAATTTGTAGGATATCTGAAGCTTACTAGTACTTACTTAAAGTTCGCACATTCCTATAATAGTCAAGGGATAGCTTACTTAGATACATTTATCTCTCACACTGACAAAGGGTTTAAATCTAGAATATATAGGAAAAGCACCTTTAGTAATTCTTATTTAGAATACACTAGTTGTCATCCTTGGAAACAAAAAAAAAAAAAGAATACACTGAAAGGACAGTGTATAAGAGCAGCTCAGATGACCTCTGACTATGAGGAGATGAGAAGTGAAATTGCCAATATTGGCCAAATGTTTAAGGACAGAGGATACCCCATTTCTATGATTAATGATGTTTCTCAATATGTTATGAGAGAATGGGTCAAAATATATAAACGATTGTTAGGAGCAGAGTTGGTAAGTAATAGAAATACAGAAGGAAACAATAGTTTTAGTAGAGCGTTAATATTAGTATTTAATCCAACAGCAGAAATAGTAAAAAATATAGTTACACGAAGGTTTGTAGAATCCTGGGGCATAAGCCTAACTTCGTGTACAAAACTGCCCCAAATTTGAAAAATACATTTGAATATAATAGAGTTATACAAGCACAAGGAAGAACCAATGAAGGGACTAGGAAATGTGGCAGGTGCAATCAGTGCTTTGCTATCACAGAAGACAACTATATTATTCTAGAGAATGTTAACAAAACAAAGATATATTTTAAGAAAGGGAACTGTAATACTAAGCAGGTTATATAATTAGCTAAGTGTAACACCTGTGCTGCATTTTATATAGGGAAAACCTATACAGCTTTTAAAACAGTATATATACGAACATCTTTATAAGGAGAAAGTATAAAAATAGTGCTCTATATAGACATATAGCAGCTAATTCTATGTGCTCTGCTTTCAGGTTTGGAATTGTGGAAATAGTTATATCACAGCACAGGGGGGATATAAAAGCTATTTTGAAAGAGATAGATGTGAGATGGCAGTTGCTGTTAAATGCAACTTGTGCCCCTGGTATTAATGATAATATTACTATTACACCTGTGTTGGAGTTAAGACAATAGTGGATATAATAATAAGTATGAGTGTATCATTGTCACAAATATGTCATATTATATGCATGTATTATATATAGGTTAAGCTTCAGCTTGTCATTTGAACATCTTATAGTACATTTATCACAAAAAATACATGTTTAATACATAAATACATGTTCTTTGCTATCAGGTTTTTAATATTTCCTATGAATAACAACAGTTATTCATATTATTTATAAGTTTTAGCATTTTATATATGCAGTTTTTTGAACTGGAACTCACATGGCAGCTTGTTACCGTTGCTTTAAGCTAATGAAGTAGTTGTTGTTAATTAATGAACTCATTGGCTTGAAAATGGCATAAATAATAGTGGTAAATGTTTTTTTTTATTGATTCTGATGAAGTCTATGGTGCAGTAGATGAAAGTGCTAAATCTATGGAGTTCTTGGTCTGACTAAAGGACTGTTCTTTTTTTAATATACATTGAGTGGACTGCTGTGGCTTTTGAAGTGCTTGGGAATCCTGTGCCTGGTGCTTTCCCTAGTACTTTTTATTACATATTTTTTGCTGGTTGTAAAGGATAACACTGACTATTTTGGGGAAGTGGTTAGCATTCAGTGAGTTGTTCTGTCTTCTGGGTGGAAGATCAGGATTTTACATTTACGTCCTCTCCCTATAAACATAGCCATTAGCTTCCAAGGATCCATGTTCAATGAGCCCATGTGATGCACATCATACTTCTATGTGACATGATCATGTGACCCTGGTTCTGTACATGATCATGTGACCCTGGTCCTGTTTGTAGACAAGCACTTCATGTGATCATTGATCTACACTGAGGATTCCATACAAGGGAAATACCAAACACACATGCTCCTACTCTCACTTCAAAGACAGGCGGGCAGGTAGGCTACATCTTGTCATTCTTTTCCTCATAATTCCAGCTCTTGCAGCTGACCAAGCTGTTAGTGAAATTTGAGTTACCTAGGACATAGTCAAGGCTTTATCCCTGTCTGACTTTTAATAGAACTTGATAGAAAGAAATGTGTTCAGAAGATTTGTTAGGCCAGTTGAGCTCTTTCAGACCCATATTGAAAGCCTATCAGAAACATTAAGCAGATCAGTAGGCCTCCGCACCAAAGATATGAAAGTATATAGGCTCTGCCCTTCTACCCAACCCAGCCACCCTCCTTCCATCCCTAACCTATTGTAGACGTATGCCCCTCCCACATAAATGTGACCAATTACTTGTAGTTATACAGATCAACTCACACCTAAAACTATATCACCATTAATATATTAACCATTTCAATACTGACAGACATGTGTTAAGTACACTTACAAAAATGACCAATAAATTACATGTTTCTATTGGTCTACTTTACATACCCAAAATATCAGATAACCTAAGACCAAATAACCAGGATGAAAAAGCCAAGTCTTCACATACACGAACATCCACATTGCTGAAATGTTTCCCAGGGTAAGTAACCACTGGGCCTAAAATGCACATAGAACACACCGCACCATCTACAAACAGCTCAGGTGGGGGGCTGTGATCCCCCCACCCCCCAAAGTGGGGGCTGCGGCCACCTCCTCAATGTGTCGGGCTGTGCCCCCAAACCTCCCCTTACTAAATATACCAACTCTAAGATCGCACTACAGTGGGTAAAGGTTAAATGTCCCCTTGTTGGCCCAGTGGTTACTTACCCTGGGAAACATTTTGGCGATGTGAGCATTCGTGTATGTGAAGATTCTGCTTTCTCATCTTGGTTACTTGGTCTTCAGTTATCTGGTATTTCAGGTATGTAAAGTAGACCTGTTTCTGTGCATGTTATGATACTACACATCTTAGCCTTCACATATGGAGTGCTGTCATTCTTATTGAAGACATACCTAGCAAACCAGGTGCTGTAGCCTTTGAATTATGTAATATCTACCCCAGAACACACAGTTGAGCAAAATAATAATGATCATAAAAGTGTTTATCATTGCATGTCTACTATGTAAGAAAGTTGTCTTTTATTTGAAGATAGCCCATTATAAACTTGATATATAAATATTCACGGAGACTGGATTTTTTTTTTCTCAAAAAAGAGTAAAACCGTGATCAATTTGCCTGCCTGCTACTTGCTAAGGTATGACAGACACCCTAAAGGTGATTGTTGGGGAGACGGTTGCTGTAATTTTTGACAAATCTTTGTCATGTACTCTGTTTTCCACACACATACCATCAACTGTTGATTGTGATGCATTTCACGTATACATTGAAAATAATAAGACAAATTTGTTAACACTGACATGCAGTTGTAATCCTCGTTATGCGGCAAAGTACACAACTGATGATACTCTTTCTTTGTTTTAATATTAGGGGTAAGTTGCTTTTCTTAAGGTATTTTGGGACAGATTGGTCTATTGCCAACATTGAGTGCGTTCACTTTTTCTTATTCAGCTCTCTGACTTATTAGGATATGAACAAGGACTGTTATGATCTCATAAAGGGATTGTATACTGAACGGAATTATGTCATTGATATCTGAAAACATCACATATTGCAATGCTTAATGGCATCATATTAAAGAAATGTATAATGCCATCAATATATTAATAATGCTTTATGATGTCATTAATTGAGGAATATAATGGCATATATTTTCAGCAATAACAACCCAGCCTTTACCTGCTAGACATAAGGTAAATTAGACGAAATATACAGATATTCCTTCAACAAGAACCCTAAATCTCATTTATCCTCACACTAAATCATGTGAACTAGATGCACTATACTTCCTTAATCATATTGCAACCATACAGCTTTTTTAACAAAACATTTCTTTCACTGTTCTCATTGCAAAGGCTCCCATTATTTAGAAACCATGCAAGGTTATGTACCATTCGTAGGTTACATGGGAAATTGTGGAACCCATGAATAAACATGAAAAGACATTGGTACAGTGTATCAAATCTAACTAAAATATTCTTTGGTTTGGAGAATTAAGGAACAGTTTGAAATCTATGCTGTGTAACAGCAACAAAATTAATTTTCATTCACAGTACTCATTCTGTAGACATAGAGTAAAACAGTTGTGGTTCATATCTCAGATTTACTTAATCTCAGAAAATCACAGCTTCCCAATCCTTGCCTTCATCCCTCTCTCCTAAAGACAATGAATAGTTTTTGCACATCTTTGTTAATGCTGTATCCACCATCTCTTCATTTCATCAAAGTGGACCATGGCAGCTGAAGCATGCTAATTCTGGCTTGCACTTGTCCCCAATACCTAACAGGCTCCTTAGAAGGTTAAATGCTATGTCACCTGAAGCAGACATGCTCCCTTCTGACTACCTAAGGATCACTGCTGCTATAGTTAGCTTTTTCAGTACACACAGCGTTCCCATTTATCAACATGGGACATAAACTGCATTTGTTAATTTTCTCCCGGTTTCATTGCTGTCATCTCTGCAAAATTATACAAAAATGAATACAACTGCAGCTATTAAATTACCTACCTAACTGACCATAAGCTTACTGCAAGATTGCAACATGGTTTTGATCCTGGTCATAGCATTAAAACTACACTTCTGTCTTTCATCGACTACCTCAGCAAGTATAAGCAAGTAATAGAAAATACTTGGAATATGTTGAACTACAGTAAAGATGTTATGAGAGCCGTAGGTTAGAACCCTCCATTTATGCATCTAGACATCTAGTTCTTTAATTGCTGAAGTTTGTCAGGCAATAGTGGAACTTTTGTCACAATCCACAGAACTTCTAAATCTTCTTCCACCAAATCTTCATTGCATTCATCAAATAAGTTCTACCTGACCTAGCAGCACTCTACATCAGTCTTCTTGGCTTGTACTGTAGTGCTGCACCATATTTCTAAAGCATTAATGATATTTCTGCAAAGGATTATGATCTGTTGCTACATAAGTACATCTGACATACACATAATCATGAATTTTCCGACAGTCAAAGATTGTAGCCAGCATCTGTGATCTTGGTGCAGTAGATATAGGCTCAAAACTATCCTGCAAAGATTTTATCTGGCATGTCAAAATTCTGTTGCTTTACCCCTGCTCTGCGGGATTCATATAGGTTATCAATTCCTCAAAGAATAATTTTTAGGATTCTTGTTCTGGTTTTTCATGCACTGCCCAACCAGGGTCCTAAGTAATCAAATCTACTTATCAATCCTACCATCTGACACTTAAACTCCATTCAACAAATGCAAGATTGTTAGCAGTTACAAAAATTCACCCTTTAATCACCTGGATTTATTTTTTTCTTGTGATGTTTCTACTTCATAAAATGCCTTACTTCTTCATTTAGGAATAATTCATACCAAAATAGTTTCAGGAAGTATATTTTTTCTAACTGTGGTTTAATTTAAGTTTCATTGTGCTGTTTGTTTTATATTTTGATCTTATAATTCAATATCTATACTTTGTGCTGTTATTCTTGAATTGTAATGCTTATAGAGTACTTAGGAAATAGGCATTAAAATAAACCAAAGTTGAACTCTTATGCAGATATATATTTAACTTTGGGTAGGGTGGGGGTGTTTGTGTGTGTGATAGAAAACAGACTGGGGAGATTGAAAGAGAGAGAGAGCGAGAGAAAGGTGCATTGATGTGCCACATGTTAACACTACTACAACTATAACATTGGATGGATCATAATCTCTGCTTCCATTTGAACACAATGGACAAGATAGGGAACCTTTTATAACTATAATGTGATGCAGTTTCTATTAACAACACTGGAATATAGCCGTCTGCAAAATGTGTTTATGTTGCTATTCATGCTGATGAGCTCATTTGCATATGTAATCTGCTCCTTCTGTCTGCCTGGTATGAAGTAATATGTCCTCTCTTCAGCCATACTACTCTAAACTTGGTAATACTTTCCCCCTGCATTTGTCCATGCACTGTTCCTGAATGGTACAGACTGAGTCTTTCAATATCATCCAAAATACATGGAAATACGCATTAATTGTCTTAGTAAAACCTCAAAACTAAAACAGTAATTATTTTCCCCTTAAAATAATATTTAGTACCATTTGGATTACATTACCCACATATGAAAGAAAAATCATGAATACATAGTGAGAATTTTCACACAAAAACATTAAGATGCAGCTGTTTCCTTTCTTTTATAACTAAGAGCACAACTCAATTATATTTATAGATGTTGTTTCCAAAATATCTTGCTAAGAAAATATTACTACTAAATGTCAAACACAGAACAAGACAGAGTGCTGCATATACAAGGATAGCTAGGGTAAGCCAAAATGACCATCACTGGAAAATCTCACTTACATAAATGACCGTCAATGAATAGGTTTAAGGCTAGTTAAGTAGGTGCAACAGTATATCCTAACCTGCAGATAGATTTATCCATATGCTGCAGATGAGTTTGAATTTAAAAGGTTGTTGTGTTCTTGTCTATTTCTTCTTCTTTCATCTTTTCCTGGTTAGGGGTCGCCACAGTGGATTACCTGTCCACTCATGATTGGCAGTGGAGTTTTATGGTGTCGAGTTGCCAGCACACAACCTTTCACAGAAGGCACACACATTCTTGCACTCACACCTAGAGCCAATTTAGAGTATCCAATCCACCTACAGCATGTCTTTGGAATGTGGGAGGAAACCCACATGACCACAGGGAGGACATGCAGATTCCATACAGAAGGCACCCCAGCTGGGGATCGAACCAGAGAGCCTCTTGCTGTGAGGTGGCAACGCTAACCACTGCACCACCATGGCTGCCCAGGCTAAGACTACTGTGAATAACAAAAGTAAAAACACCTTTCCCAAAAATAAAGCCCCCAGTCCAGATTATCTGTTCACAGAGATGATGGCTTGTGGGATGGCGGACTGTTAATTTACCTCCTTACACTATATAATGGGGTGGTGGATGGAACTGAACTATTAACAGTGAAGATGATGAATATTGTCTATGCCTCCAAAAAACTGGAAGAAAAACCAGGAGCTAACTCGCTGAAAAAGTGACCAATAAAGTTCTACGTAGTAAATACTATGTAAGCAGTATCAGAAAATACTTTTGTATAGCCTTTCTGAGAAAATAACCAAGAGTGGCATTTTGCTGAGTGACAAAGAAGAGATCTACATCTGTTACAGATGGCAGCAAATGAGATATGTGGTAACCTTGGCGATTAGAGCATGACGGCAAGAGAATTCTTAAAGGAAGTAGAAGCTAGAGCAATAATGATCTGACAAGCTGCTTAAGGATCCATAAGTCAGCTCAGATGGACTGAATGAATATGATCACAAATTTTACAGAGAAAAAACAAAGAAAAACTTAAACAACTTTGTTTCCACAAAAGTAAAAAGTCACATTTCAGAATAAAAAGTAAGTAAATGTGATGTTACACTCAATAAAAATATTTTTCCTACCTCCACACAAATTATTTCACAGAAAAAGCTTCTGTAAGAAAAATAAATTGTGGAATGCTTTTTCCCCCAAAGAGAACTTACCCGGCAGCAATGGAAAACCATTAGCCAACCATTGATCCTTGAAAGCCAGCAAAAGGAACACTCTTCTGAGGCAAAGAAGCTCTGAAGGGCTTGGCACCAAAAATGTTGGTTTTCTTCAGGTCTCCTCAAGTTGATAATGGTTTGGGTGCATGGAAGGGGCCTAAGTTTTTGAAGCCGGACAGTTGTTAGCCTATGCAGGATATAACCCATACAGCTATAGCTACTGAAGTAGTGCTCAAATGCTGAACATATGCATTATTATTCTAGGACATATGATTATGTTTTGATTGTTATCAAGCACTGTGAAATAATGTTCTTGAAAATGCAGTAGTACAGGCCAGTCTGATAGCAGTGTTAGACATTACAACAAAGGAATGTAATACAACTGTTAAATATGTACATCTGAATTTAAAACAAAAGGAGTAGTTCTCCTTATTGCTTAGTGCTTACAGGTGTAGGATGTCTTTCATGGCATTGTAAGTATCTTTACATAGTGCTGCTATACTCTCTCATACATAAAGTCTGTCCCTAGTGTGACCAAGAATACTGAGAAATAAATCAATTAGCAACTGCCTGGCCAGGACAAAAGCCATGCTGTCAATAAAGCAGGAAGCTGTTCACAATTCATCACAGCAGACACTTATGTACTCTTCCTCATAATATTTTAGTAATGTGGATAAGAAGGTACCAGGTCTCTAGCTGTCTACATTGTCAAGAGCCCATCCTCATGGACAGAAATAATCATGGCCTTCTTTTGTGTAACAGGTACTGATCCTTCCTTTATATTTCTTCCATAACAAAGGATTCCACTGTTGGGGGTACACACCTTATCTATGTAGCACATTGTCTTTTTCTGCTCAGCATCTTCGTTTGATGACCAGAAGATGAGATTTTTGATAAGTATTTGAGTCCCTGTCATTGACAGTGATCTGTATAGTTTCTGCAAACATGTAAAGGAAGATGCAAGATACAAAGACCAAGGAAAGGCTACAGTATAAAAAGTACTTTAACTAAAGTTAAAAATATATACTAAAGGATATAAATGTAGACAGCTTTATACTGACAAATTGAGAACAAACTTTCAGGTAATAATTTTACAAACATACAGAGGAAATAGTAAATGGCAAAAATGTGTGTGCTGGCAGCTCACATTACTGAAGGAAATAATAAGAAACATGAATTTAAAGGTGTAGCACTGGAAAAAGTTTATGTAAAGGTTAGAAGCTACAGTTAACTTGTTAAAAAATATATGGTTAGTGTGGCAGTTTAGATTTCACTCATATGGGACAGCAGAACTAAAAAAATCAAAATCTCATCAAGATGCTGGACCGTATGTAGGCAGATTCTGGAATTATATATAAACATATAACAAAAATTATATGTATATTTCCACAGTAGTATTAAAATGTAGGAAACATCAAGACATGATGAAATAAACATGTTTTTTTGGTATCCATGTACAATTCTCATTTAAAAAATTAAGGGAAATAAATGGAAATTAATAGATTAAGCATGTGATGTTTGTTTGATGCAGATGTAGGATAGAGTTAAGCATCTTGTTCGACTACATTTGTAAAGATATAGTTGATGAACTAACAGGATGAGAATTACTATGCATTTTCAGAACAGTATTTTGCAGGTAACCATAAGGACTATATTTAGTGACTTTAACTTTTGTGTTCTTGTCTATTTATTAATTTAAAATAAACTTTAGAAAAGGACATTTAAAAAAAAAAAAGTGGAAAGGTAGATACTCAATGAAATGCTACAAGAAAAGTTTTCATTCCAGCGTTTCTTAATTTTAAAACAATTCAGCCTTCTTCTGGCTTTTTCCCAGTTAGTGGTCACCACAATGTATCACCTGTCCGCTCATGATTAGCAGTGAAGTTTTATGGTGTCAAGTTGCCAGCCTGGTACCCAACCTTCCACGGAAGGCACACACATGCATGCACTCATGCCTAGGGCCAATTTAGCGTATCCAATCCACCTACTTTCTTTGGAATGTGGGAGGAAATCGGAGTACCCAGATGAAACCCATGTGACCACAGGGAAGACATGCAGACTCCGCACAGAAGGCACCCCATTCGAGGATCGAACCAGAGAACCTCTTGCTGTGAGGTGGCAACACTACGAACCAGAGAACCTCTTGCTGTGAGGTGGCAACGCTAACCGCTGCACCACCACGACCGCCCTTTAAAACAATTATTCAGCCTAATCTAGTTAAAAGATTGCTAAATGACATTAAGAAGAAATGTATTGTCCTATTTCATAAAGAATTGACTTTTCATCACTTATAGACAAAAAAAAGAAAAAAAAGAAGAAATGATGCCTTCTTCATCTCTTCAGTAATATCATACTCCGCCAGTGAGGAAACATGATTTTTATGGTGAGTAATACCTGTCAACTTCTTAGCTCAGTCATTAAAGACAAAGCCAAAAATAATGAGGGGATAAAAGACCTAAAATCAAAGATAAGTCTTACATGTTATTTCACTTAAAAAAATAATAGTATATTAGATTTTACTTCAACATGCATTTTCTGAACAATAAGAAATATGAAACTTTAATGTTTGGCATTAACTAATTGTAATAATGAGTACTTTGCCAGAAAATCAAAAATGTTATTAAGGACTGAGCAAAAATATGAGGTAAAAAAATGGTACAGTCTACAAACTCAGGGACGGCTGAAAGCTGAGGTGCAGCGATTTAGTGTGAGTAGTTTAGTGTCATTCACCATGTATCCCATTTGAGTCAATGTTCGTGGCTGAAGTCTGCTGCTGTATAGAAACAGACTGCCTCTTCAGGTATAAAAGTTCTAGAAGGAATTCTGTCTATCCACTCATCAGAGGAAAGAAAAATACCTACACAATAAAAACTGACAGAAGCTTCAAATAAAAATTTGTGTTCACTAATACAACAGATTTGTGAAAAATATATAGACCAAGAAACTTTGATCTGTTTGGAAAAAGAAGCATGTGAGGACGTGCAAAAATATAAACAACAAAACCTATAGATTTTTGAAAAGTATAAAAAAGAAATATGGACATGAGAAAAAAAGAGAGATTTGATATGGTGCAATATGAATACAAAGTCAGAAGTTAAATTAATCAATACAAAAAAGGCAGCTCCAGTGGTATTTGAAGAGAAATACAGGCAAAGGCATCCAGATATGGAAAACTTCACAATAAAAAATAATATCACAAAAAGGGAATGTAGAAAAGAAGATTAGCAAAGTAGAAGTTAAAAAAATAGAAATTAAAGTTATGGAGTGCCTGCAAAGTGAAGGATTTGGTACAGAAGGTCTAACACAGGTCACATCACAGCATGATATAGTGAGTCCCCAAAGTAAGGAGAAACAGGAAGATCTGGAGACATCTGAATAAGAAATATGGACATGGGAAAGAAAAAGAGATTTAATATAGTGTAATATTTATGCAAAGGAGAAAGCAAAACTAATCAATACAAAAAATGTGCAGGACCAAAGATATTTGAAGAGAAATATAGGCAAAGGAATCTGGACATGGAAAACATTACAATGCAAAAATAAGAAGACAAAGAGCAAAAGTAGTAAAGAAGATTAGTAATGGAGAAGTTAAAAAAATAGAAACTGAGGTTATGGCGTACCTGCAAAGTGAAGGATTCAGTGTAGAAAATCTAACCCAGAAAGCACCATAGCAGGGTAGAGCAATGGACATCCAAATTAAGGAGAAACTAGTAGAACAGGAAGCAACTGGTGAGTTGCCATATGAAGATATTTTGGAGCCTTTCACCGTAAACCAGTATAAATGTTTACTTGAAGCTGGACAGCAAGGGGAGGAACAGAAAACTGTGGCAACTCTGACACAGTCAATGTTGAGGAGTGATAGGCCAGTGAGTTTCCATATTGTAGATCAATGTATGTATACATACCTTTAAGAAACTATCCAAGGGCTTGCACAAGTGTATATATACTGAGCACGTGCAAGCTAAACTGCAATTTTGCAGTAAGCCGTTGAGATGTAAGCATGTATGTATGTAAGGACTGTCTGTTAACCAGTTTGTTTATATTTTATGATGTTGCTATCCATCCTAATGTGTTTCTATGTATTAAAGCATCTAAACAAAATACCCCGCCTGCTTATCATCTATGTTAGAGAGGGATGACCGACATGGTGTTAGAAGAGGCATGTCTAAAGGGCATGGTATTATAGGTGGCTTGGTTAAAATGACTTAAGACACTTGCTTGTAACTGGTGGTATATACAAGAGTGAATCTTTCATACAATGTGCATACTTCACAAAACAGGTCTGAAACGAATTTCAGAAATTAAAACTTGCAAAGCGCTATTTCTTATCCACAAAATATGACAAGAGGCATATAGAACATTCTAAATGATTTTCACATAAACCGATATGTACTATACTGATAAAATATTCAAATTACTATGAAAAATGTTTGAAATAAAGTCTGAATTGTATGAAACAAATGAAATAAAGTGAAATGACCGCATTTTTCAATATGTGCCTAGCGAATCCATATTTTTCTCATTAACCAAAGATATCCAAGTTATCAGAAATGTATAAAGTGTTTGTATGTTTGTGCAGTATTACTGTAAAGTTATTATACAGAATACAGCCATTACAGAGCATATTTTGCAAAGTAGATTATTTTGAAGTCTTTCTTGTGCATTTGAATGTTATAAGCTCACAGAACAGTTTGTTCATACATAATTACAAGGGCCATATTTTCAGTGTGTATTGTGTGTACTTTGTGGGCATGGCAGACTGATTTTGTAAAACAGTGCACTTTTGTTTGACACTAATATTGCTGAGAACTGGAGAGTGTTTGAGCAAGAGTACATTTTCATACAGGCTGCATTTTCTGATAAAGATGACTGTACAAAGGCATGTATTCTACTTAATTTAGCTGAGTCAGAAGCCACTGAAAGGGAATGCTCATTTGTATATGCACTTACTATATATACCAGAGAGGGGGAAAACCATCATATTGTTGTACAGGCTGAGTCAAGGGAGGACCTTGAGTGCTTAAAATATAAATTCCAAAAAACGTGTAACCCCCCCCCAGACAAATGTTACAATGGAAAGACACTTATTTTATACAAGGGATCAAAAGCTTGGTGAAACTTTTGCAGAATATATAACTGATTTGAGGAACAAAGCTAAAACATGAAGATTTGGTGATTTAAGGGATGAGTTGATAAAGGACAGACTTGTGTGTGGTATTAAAGATGATGCTGTGAGAAAGATTTTGCTTGGTGATAGTGATTTAACTTTGAATAAGCCATTGAGATTTGTCAGATATATGAGATCACAGAAAAGCGCACAAATATGCTTACAAATGAGAACAGCTCCAGAAAGCACAGTGACAAATGTTGATAATATGCATCATGTAGTTAAAAGAAACAGGCCCAAGCACATGACAGCAACTGTAGCCCCTGCAGCACTCAGTGGTAAACCCTAGAGCTTTCTATCAAATTCCAGAGTTCATACAGTCTCAGTGAAGCATAAGAGTGATTCAGCAAACTTAAAGCATGGGCTCCAACCTAGTTTTATTGCCAGCTGTCGTAATTGTGGTGGAAGTCATAAATCTAAAAGAAAATAATGTTTAACATTTGGTCAGCAATGCCACAAATGCAATAAATGGAATCAATTCAAGAGGTTTTGTAAATCAAAAGGCCCACATTCTTTTATTAAAAGGGAATATTTTAAGAAACGAGTTGATCAATTACAAAGCTGCAACACTACTCTTTATGTTGATGGTGTGTCAGTGCTTCATGAAACAGTTAATGCAGTAGATTTAAGGGCAAAGAATGAAGTATTTTGTACTGTTCATATAAATGGCAAACCCATAGAGCTCAAAGTTGACACAGGTTCCAAGTGCAATGTTATGTCAGCAGAAACATTTGCTAGAGTGTGCCATGGTGAAAGGCTTAATGTATCAAGGAGTGCAAAACTTGTTGCTTATGGAAGTGAAGAAATTTAAACTGAAGGCTCAGTAATATTTTCATGTTTCTCCCAGCAAAGTGGAAAAAGCTATGACTTATTATTTTATGTGATCAAGAGGCACGTCCAGTCATTATTAGGGCTGAGAGGCAGCTTGAAAATGGCACTGCTTTCATTTAATAAAGAAGTCCACTAAGTTAGCTTGAAAGACCACTACTCAGTACATTTTTTCTACCTGTGATGATCTTTTCGAAAACAAATCAGGAAGCTTCCAGTTGTGTAAGCCATGAAGTTAGACCCAGAGGTCATTTCAGTTATCAGGCCAGAAACAATTATACCAAGGCAACACGACCACCAATGAAAATTCTCTGTAATTTATTACAAATATAAAACAATAATAAAAGGCAGTAAGCTCTTTCATTCTTAATACAGACTTCTTCAGTTATAAGGCCAGCTCGTAAAGTTCCAATAGCCATGCAGGACAGAGTCAAAGCCGAGCTAGATAAAATGATGTGACAAGGTGTGATTTGTCCAGTTACAACTCCAACTGAATGGGTTTCTTCCATGGAGGTAGCTCATAAGAAAACTCAGATGATATCAGAATATGTATTGACCTGCAAGATTTGAACAAAGCACTCAAAAGACCTCATCATCCAATGCACACAGTCAAAGAAGTTGCAGCCTTGATGCCAAATGCCACTGTTTTTTTCTGTCTTAGATGCAAAACGTTCATTTTGGCAAATTCAGCTGGACAAGAAATCATCATTGCTGGCTACATTCAGTACTCCGTTTGGCAGGTACAGATTTTTGAGAATGCCATTTGGGATAAATTCTGCAAGTGATGTCTTTCAATGTGCAATGGAGCAACTTTTTCTCTGGGCATCCTTGTGCTATCATAGTAGACGACATACTAGTAGGAGGTCATGGTAAAGCTGAGCATGACAGAAACCTCAGACAAATTCTAGAAAGAGCACGGCAAGTGAATCTTAAGCTCAATCCACAGAAGTGTAAATTCAGGCTACAAGAAGTTACTTATGTTGGTCATTTATTTACTAATACAGGCCTACGACCCGACCCTTCTATGCAAACAGCCATTCTTGAGATGCCAGCTCCAGACAATATTCAAGCCCTGCAACGTTTTCTTGGCATGGTTAACTACCTAGGCAAGTTCATTCCAGACATGAGCAAACTTTCAGCACTGCTCAGAGAGCTGACATGTAAATATGCATCCTGGTCTTGGTTAGAACAACATCATAAGAGCATTTGAAGTCCTGAAACAGAGAATTGCTAGTCCACCAACTCTCAGATACTATGATGTTCACAAGCCAGTTATACTTTCCTATGATGCCTCAAAATTTGGTCTTGGTTCATTTATCCTACAAGAGGGTCAACCTGTTGCCTAACTATTACCCAAACTGAGATGCAGTATGCCTACATAGAGAAAGAGTCTTTGGTTATTGTGTTTGCATGTTCGAAGTCCAATGATTATGTTTATGGTAGAGCTATCCAGATTGAAACAGACCACCATCCTTTAGTCACTATCTTGAGAAAGCCTATGCATTCAGCTCCAGCCAGACTGCATCGCATGATGCTGAGATTGGAAAAGTATAATTTCAGTGTTGTCTACAAGAAAGGCAAACTTCTTTATCTTGCTGATACATTATCTAGATTGCTCAGAATTATCACAGAACAGCATGAGAATGAGAACTTTGATTATGAAATCATGGAAGTGAGAAATTTTTCTTCCACATGTCTTGATGAGCTGAGAGATCATGCAGCCACAGAACCAGTTTTACAAAGGCTCAACCATTTTATCCATCAAGGATGGCCGTCAAAGCAATCTAGTTTACCTCAAGAAGTGCAACCTTAATTTCCATACAGAGATGATATTTTATCTGGCAAAGGTATCATTATGAAAGGTCCGAAAGTAATTGTTCCAAAGTCCTTGCAAAGAGTACATTACTATCTTGCATCGTGGTCACCCAGGAACCAATTATACCAAAAGAAGGGTGAGAGAGCTTGTATTTTGGCCTTCTGTCACAAGACATTGAGAGAGTACTTTCATCTTGTTCCGTGTGTAATAGTACTAAGCCACATCAACAGAAGGGACCACTTCAGCTAAAACAGATTCCAGAACTACCTTGGTCGACAGTAGCCACGGACATCTTTGAATGGAATGGTCAACATTATTTGGTATTAGTAGACTCTTACTCCAATTGGTTCGAGATTGACCTACTTCCAAACCTATCATCCAGTTCTGTCATTACTAAGATGAAGCATCATTTTACTGTACATGGTAGTCCACACAAAGTTATTTCTGATAATAGCACGCAGTTTACAAGCCAACAGTTCAAAAGATTTGCTGAAGAATGGGACTTTACTCATGTCATGAGTAGCCTTACATACCTACAGTCAAATGGTTTGGCAGAATGTGCAGTTCAAAGTGCAGAATAGTTACTAGAGAAGTCTAAATGAGATAATAGTGATGTTTTCCTGAATCTCTTGAATCTCAGAAATGTTCCTTGTGATAAACATCTTGGTTCACCTGCTCAGAGACGTCTATCAAGACATACCGGAACCACACTACCAATTAGTAGTCAATTGTTGAGTCGGTGTGTCAAGAACAACAGGTCAGTAAAAGCCAATCTGTTGAAAAAATGCTTAACCCAGAAGTCCTACTACAATAAGACCAGCAAATCACTCATTTCATTACAAAAAGGAGACGTGGTAAGGATGCAAATGTCCAAAGGTTATGATCTGATTGGTGTCATGAAGAATATTTGCCCAGAGCCAAGATCATACATTGTGTAATCACAAGGAGCAGACTTTAGGCATAATCAGAAACATTTGAGACTGGTGTCTGAGCCTATAACACAGCACATAGCCTGTGAGAAAGACTCTTTATCTCAGTGAGTTGTCCGGTATTCCAATTCCTGAGGAAGTTTCAGAGGACATTCCCCTTCTTGTAACAAATCCAGAAGTTTCTGATATGAGTTATTCACCGAAGTCTGTCCTTGTTGCTAAATTTAGTCCAGATTGTTATGTTATGAGATATCATCACATCTCTAAACCCTGTAACAGATACATGGCAACTTGGACATGAACATTGTGTTTTGTTTCTAATGTCTATAGCAGGGGTCAACAACCTGTGGATCTGGAGCCACATGTGGCTCTTTCACCCCTCTTCAATGGCTCACTGTAGTTTTGAAAAATAATGGCCACTCTACCACACAACACACACACACACTCACACACACACACACACACACACACACACACACACACACACACACACAGACACACAGAGTGATCGAGCGATGGACTTTAAATATTGCTCTTATAAACTTGCTAGAATAACATGGTTTCTGTTGCCATGCATTCCACACACACTATACCTCTCAAAGTCTTACCACAAGAAATCTGTACAGAGCCACAAATAAAGGGGAACAAAAATAGGGAAGGACTTTAAATATTGCTCTATAAATTTAGAAACTTGTTAGAATAAGATGGTTTCTGTTAACATGCATTTTCCACACACACACAGTTACCGCTCAACTGTGCAGATTTTTGTGGAATGTCCTGACTTTTGTCTCATACTTTTTGTCTGTTTCTCATAAAATTGTGTTTTTCTGGCAAATTATTGAGGGCTGAAGTCAGAAAAAATAGACTGACATTTGAGTTTCAGACTTTATACCCTTCAGAAAATTAATGCTAATGCAAAATCTGTTATTCTATCAACTTTCTAAGTTTGTAAGAGCAATATTTAAGTGTCCCTATTTTGGGCCTTTGTGCCCCATTATTTGAGAGATATGACACACACACACACACACACACACACACACACACACACACACACACACACACACAATGAGTGATCGAACAATCCCAACAAAGGAACAAAAATATGGACAGATTTTAAATATTGCTCTTATAAATTTAGTTCCTTTATATTTAGTATAATAACTGTATATAAAACTTTATACGCTGTGTTATCTTCATTTTAGGGGTCAAATAGGTTTTGTGGTTCCCAATGAATTTTATTTGGTGAGAGAGGGGCCAAAAATGGCTCTTTTGATAGTGAAGGTTGCAGACCCCTGGTCTATAGTAATGCATGTCTAACTCTAATATTGTTTTTACAAAAGGCACTCTTTTTAAGATGGAGGATGTAGATCAATGTGCGTGTATGTACCTTTAAGAAGCTATCCAAGGGCTTGCACAAGTGTATAAATACTGAAAACATGCAAGCTAGACTGCCAGTTTATAGTAAGCATGTATATAAGTAAGGTCTGTCTCTGTATTAAAGCATCTAAACAAAATACCCCACCTGCTTGTCATCTATGTTAGAGGGGGACAAGCAACACATATGACAGTGCAACATATGACACAAGATGAAATTGAAGAAAATGTGCCACAGAAAGATGCTATAGAACTTTCTATAGAATGCCTGCAGGAAATGGAACAAAAATGTGCCATCAGTTTAGAAGAAAATAGGCTAAGAGAAGAGTTGCTTGATTTAATACAGAGAGCTAGACATACTAAAATCAATAAAAGAAAGGTCAATAAAACCCAAAAAGTCAGAAGTTTGATAAAACAAATGCACACAGTAATTAGGACTGTCCACAGAGATCCATGCACTATAACAGAAGTAAGCAGGATATATTACTGTGCAGCCAAATTAATAACAGATAAAATTCTACCAAAAGCACACAGGGTAGTGAGGGAAAGGAGAGGAGAAATCGAATACCATCATGGAAATACCGAATAGAGAAAACTATAATGCAGTTAAGACAAGAAGTGTCACTGTTAGAAGAGTATAGAAGAGGGAACAGATCAACAAAAATGCTCAGAAAGATAGACATAATAAAAGCAGTGTGCAGTATTATAACAGGCCAGGCTCTGTCTTGCACTATTGCAAATAATAAACTAAAAATATCAGCACAGACAGAAAAGCTTAGAAGATGCACAGATAAATAGAAAGGAAAAGTACAAAATAAGGAATTTATTAATGACCCAAAAAAGTTTTATAGAGAATTGGGAGACAAGGTAAAAGGAATTGAAAAAACAACAAAAACAAAAGAAGAAGATAGTCATAGTGAAGAACAGTAAAAAGGGGAAGAATCTAAGTATGGCATGGATTGACTATAAAAAAGCATTTGACAGTATCCCACATTTATCGATAAAAGAGTGCTTAAAAATGTATAAAATAAACCCTACACTGATAAACTTCATCACAGCAACCATGAAAACAGTGGGAAACCACTTTGCAGTTAAGCCATGATAGAGGACAAATTATTATTTCAGGGATAAAAATCCAAAGGGGGATATTCCTGGGTGATTCTCTGTCACTGTTGTTCTTTTGCCTTGCCCTTAACCTATCAAGCTGTCTGCTTAACAGATTAGGTCATGGCTATAATTTGGCTCCTAGAAAACAACAAAGTGTAAAGACTTCTCATCTTCTCTTTGTCAATGATTTAAAACTGTATAGCTCATCAGATGAGGAACTGAAAGCACACTTGTAAGTAGTTAAAACTTTTTCAGATGATATAACAGCGTCTTTTGGTCTTGATAAATGTGGAAAAGCAATCTTTAAAGCAGGAAAGCTGCAGCACCAAGAAAACATTGGTTTGGGACAAGAATGTGATATGAAAGAACTTGAGCAAAAGGGACTGTATAAATATTTGGAAACCGATAAAGGATCAACAATAAAACATGTACAAATGCAAATAAAACTTAGTAAAGAATATTTTAGAAGACTTAAATTAATACTGAAAACAGCACTGACATCTAGGAAGAAAATTCAAGATATAAACCAATTTATCTTCCTGTCCTAACTTATAGTTTTGGTGTGATTGACTGACCCCAAAAGGTGTTGGATAGATTAGACAGGAAAACAAGAAGGATGCTTCATGCTCATCAAATGATTTATAAAAATCAGTGCATACCAAGATTATACATTCCCCATTCCGAAGGAGGTATGGGCCTCATTCAAACTGATTACATGTATAGATCTGCAATTGTGAGACTGCATAAATATCTACTGACCTCACAAAACCCAAACATAGTGAAAGTATTGAAACATGAAGAGTATAAATCTTAGATGACTTCCCTTCTTAGTCTAGCAGAAGCATACTACCATAAAGTGGGAATGGAAATCAAAGGAGAAGTACATAAAAATCAGGCAGCAACTGAATGTGCCAAAAAACAAAAGAAAGAATATAAGATGAAAGATCAAATGAGAAGGCAAGAAATGTGGAAAATGCATAAATATAGTTGCACGTATAGAAAACTCCTGGAAGAACCTCATGTTGATCAGGATCGAATGTAGAAATGGTTAAGGAGAGGCAAATTCAAAGCAAAAGATGAAAAGTTAATATTGGCAGCCCAAGATGAAAAGTTAATATTGGCAGCCCAAGATGCAAACCCAAACATTTTAATGTTTGCAAAGTCATTGAAAACGTGGGAGAAAGAGACAAATGTAGGTTTTGTAGAACAGAATTGGAAACAGTTGCACACCTCATTGCTGGTTGTGATACTCAAATGGAAAAAGGACTGTATACTGAAAGTCATAATAATCTGGCAAGACTGTTGCATTGGGATTTTGCAAACATTATAATATTAAAGTAGCTGAAAAACATTGGAAACATGAGCCGCAAAGCATCATAGCAAATGATGAATTCTACATTAGATGGGATCACCCATTACCGATAGTTCAAAAGATAGATGTGAGAAAACCAGATATAGTGGTCCATGAAAAGCAGACAAAAGTAGCAATGATCAGTGAAATTGCTGCACCCATTGACTACAGTGTCTTGCTTACTGAAAGACACAAGTCATAAAATATCAGGATTTGCAGGCAGAAAGGAGAGCAATGCGGAAGAAAGATACCTAGGCAGTTCCAATAGTAACAGGAGCAACGGATCTTATAAAAAAAATCTGCAATCGCATTTAGATATGTTATTGATATATGTAACTGTACAAATTGTAGAAGGAGTCATTACAGGGCATATTGCAGGAGCAAAGAGCACTTCTGTCTAACATCAAAGATTGAAACAATACTAATTTCAAGAACTTTAATCATGCTTTGACTTAGGAATGGGGTCCATTCCTGTCATGGTATTAGAAACCCAAAAGATTTGGAGAAATAAAAAAGAGCGAGACCATATAACTATATAGAAGTGTTAAAGTGTCCAGAAGCCTACATTAAAATGTTTGTTTCTTTCTTTATTTCTTTCAGCATACAATGGTCTGGAGAACAGGCTTGAAGATGCATAATATTCACTTAGCTTAATACTAGCCTTATGTTTGTAATTTAAGGACATGAAGCAAAGGTTTCGGATATTAAACTATCTGAGTAACGTGTCACTTTGGCTTCCAAGCCTGTCACTTGACAAATCTCTCTTTTCTTGAGTGAGTCATGGACATTGTCATGCTTCTGTGAATAACACACACGCATGCACACACATACACACACACACACACACACACACACACACACACACACACACACACACACACACACAAACATATGCCTCACACACTCATGCACACACACTCTCACACACACACACACACACAGACACACACACACACACACACACACACACTACTTGCTGTTAAGTACACATACCTGTGCACAACATATATTTTGGCTGCACGACGGAACTTTGGAGAAAATTTCATTCCTCACAGCTCATCTTTCACAGACTCCTTGTTTAAGAAACACTTTCTGGCTTTCCTTCCTGTTTTGTGGCAGTTCCGAAACTCCTGAACAAACCAGTTTCCACTGTACCTTTGTCTTTTGAGATCAACTTCAGCCCTATGTATAAAAAATATGCAAAATAACATACTTTTACTTAGGGGGTATAGACATCGAATTCCATTTTGTACTTACAAATGCTTACTGCTACACCCCCCAAACAACCTGGCATTTTAAAAAATGATCACATCATTCAAACTGTTGCCCCCCCCCCCCCCAGTGTGTAGCATTTCAGCTGCTCATTCAAAAACTGTTTAGAGATATTATTTTTTAGATTTGTAATCGTCTCAGTAAGCATACTACACATATATTGTTAGAAGCATTAATTTAGGCTGTTATACACTTAATATGACTTGATAAAGCCCCACTGTTTCTAAATAATGTCCAGGAAAAATGTACTCTGTATACTACAGAGGGTATGCCTGGCTACACCATTGCCTTTACTGCCAGTGCTGCTCCAGAAGTTAGCTTTTTACTGTTAACATAAATAATTTCCCATTTTCTCTTAGCAGCCACCAGCAACTTCCTATGACTTGTGTTTGCTGCTCAGCTGTTTCCTGCCTAACACAGACCTTGGGTGCATGTAGCGTATATTCTTCCATTTCCTTATGCTGCTTCTGTATATTTTGCCCTTAGTAATGCATTTATAGCCCCTTTTTGTAATTGATTTTTAGATAGACTAGTGCACGTTATTTATACACAGTATATTACATCTCGGTAATCAACATTTAAAGTGTTATTAAATACAGATATTGCAAATAGTGTAATATACTTAACAATATTTCATTACTTATTTGTACGTCTCTGGCTATGGTCATGGCTATGGAGACTATTGTGCACCAGTTTAATTGCTTAGTTAATGAATAAGTGAATGAATGAATAATGCATAAATAACAACTGTGTTGTTCCATTGTTTCTTTCTCACATGCATAGACTTGTTTCCCTCACTTTGCTTCCCTCCCCCTATAAAATAGTATTTTAAAATAAAACAGTAAAAGGTTCATTTGCAAGGTTCATTGTGTTACTTCACATTTCTGCCACATTGTAACATGTTTAGAAAGGTGCTACACTTGTGCAAATATTGCAGAGATTGGTAGCTTAGAAGTTATTTGCACGGTGCTAAAGAGGTGATTGACATACAATTCTAAGTGCATTTACATTTATCTTGGTGTTTCACCTATTATTGTATAATTAGAACAAAGGGTTGCTCTTTCAGTCTTTGATGTTCTTATGTCTGATGTATGTCACCAGATAATGTTAGATGAAAAGGGAATTGTGTACTTTTATTTGGGGTAAACAGATAGGACAAACCCTGGGCTATCTCCAGGCAGAGAAAGGGAGGGGATGTTCAACAAAGGAAGAATGTTGCAAAGGAAACATAACAGAGAATGGCACACTCAGAGAATGACAGGCTTGTATTCTCAGAAAATTATCTCAGAATCTTGACTTGCCAAGCGTTGCTGTTTTCCCTCCCAGGCTAAAATTTCTCCTATGATCAGCAGGGCCTTCCCTGCATGGAAGGCCTCACTCCACTGAGATAATGTGGTTCTCATGAATGCCCAGTTGGGGGGTTTGAAAGACAAAGAGGGACATTTTCACAAACTGGTTTTAATTGCTTTGAAAAATGTAACAATAGAGTGACATCTCAGAATTAACACAGTTGGTTCTTACAACAGTTGCCAAGTATAAATCAGAAGCAGAGGGGTTTTAGACACAACCCAATGGGCTCTAGCTGTGCCTATAATAAAGGTACTGGTATATTTTGCAGTTTCCAACATGTGGAATCTTGCAGGGTTTTTTTCATATAATATCCATCTTTTTAATTGCTTCTCTTTCTTTCTATTTCTCTGTCAACCTGTCCTGCTTTGACCTTGTTGGATAAAATAAGATGAACACTTTACTTCTGTCGCAGACATGCAATTTGCTGTTGTATTGCTTTGCATTTTGTACTTTTTGGTTACAATAAAAAAAAGTGATCCATTGGTTCAGTCTATTTATACGGCCAAAAAACAAGCAAGCAATAATATAATGGGAGTGGGCAGTATTGGCCAATACCAGACCAGTTTAAGACTGCAGGTAGAGAACCTTATTATTTCTGAAAGGTCCAATATTGTGCAATACACTCTAACCTGGAGGGTAACATTGCACTTGGAAATCTGATTTTATTAAATTGTGTGCTTGAAATACTAAAATGATTTCATATATACATGCATGCTCTCACTTTGGGCCTGAATCCAAAAGACTCGGATTATCATGTCTTAGCACTAAAACCTCAAATCAAAGCACAAATCCTGATAAAAGTATGTTGTCCTGGTCAAACAAATCATGTGCTACCATTTTAGATGAAAATATTACATTTCCAGTCATGCAATATAATCAAAAGTTCAGTTATAGAAGCCTCCTATCAAACTGGCATTTTTAAAAATGCCATATACTAATGTTGCTAGGCCTGTATTTTGGAAGAAACTGGCCCTGGAATGAGCTCCTGACACTTTGGCTGTGATGATATAATTTGTGGTCAGTTTTGCATTAATATGATTATCTGTGAAAACCTGATATGTGAACCCACTGCATTTGCCAGAGTTGAACAAATAGTGAGGAATGCGCAATACTGTGTATGGGAATCCGTGAATATGCAGACAGTTTTAGAATAATGTACATGTAGAGAAGGCTTCAGATAAGGGAATGATGGGTAATATATATGTTGCAGATTATTATTTTAAGCACTTGTTCCACTATTGTGTTAAGAAGTGGGCTCAGTAAGGCTAGTAATAGCACGACTCTAGTGGAACTGTAGACTGATACCGAATCATCTGCAGCACGCTCGCTAACTTCTTTTTGTGTGTGTGAGAGGACTGGGAAAACTGAAAGCAAACAATATGGATATATTGTTTCATTCAGATATAAGTTACATAACTGCAGAGTTTTCAGGATAGGCATCCTTATTTATTTGTTTGTTAATTTACTTATTTATTTAATTAGTACATTTGTTACCTAGAAATGTCCAGCTGGGAAGAACCATTTTATGTTGATTCCCAGTCAGAAAGGCTACAGTTACAGACATACAGCTATTTCTACAGAAGGAATAATAAAACAAGTATGTAAGAAATACATACTGCACAAATCAAATGAATCATACTATATCTAACAAGCTATCAGCTTGGAAAACAATGATGAAAAAGCTGAAAAATCTTACACAACACAATTTATTTACTCTGAAGATGTGGAAAAGGACAGCTGGGGCAATGCATTAAAAATGTTGTAGCTGGGACAAGTGGAAGAATGGAAAGTTTGTTAACTGTTTGATGTTAAGACTACATTTCTGTTGTAACTCTATTAGGGACCATGAATCAAAGCAATGTAATTTTGCAGATAAGGTAGACAGTAGGAAAAGGGTGTATTTTCATGAAACATTTAGTGTCGACATAGTTTTCATCTTGTATTGTATCTGTTTCCGTTATGCTTTCACTTGCAAGTCCTGCACCTCTTTAGAATGTGAATAGCCATTTGGGGTGTTTATTTCTTCATTTCCATTTTCTGTACCAAAATAACATTAGCGACTTTGAATTCTTTTACAAACTAGTTTCATTCTTGCAACATCCTGTTGCCTACTGCATGCTTCTGACCATATCAAGTTAATCAGACTTAAGACACCAAGCTACCAATGAGCACAAAGGATGCATTTAATCTGTTTGTCTGATGGCACAGAGGCAAGTCGTCTGTCTTTGCCACCAGTGACCTTGGTTTGGGAACAGACTTGGGCTGCTGGGAGGGTTGCCTGAGGGGAACAGCATAAAACAACTGATACCTACCTGTTACATCCTGAGGGAATAGAATGAGGGATAAGGCACTGCCTGTGCAAGACCTCAGGGAGACCAGACACCCCACCACCAACTCAGGTTGTTAGCAGAGTGACAGGATGTCCAGCCTGTGAGGTACATGAGTGTAGGACTCTTGTTGATATCATGGCATGCTGCTTCCTCTGGTTGAGGATTGTGACTGGCCATCGCTCTGCACTCATTTGGTTCATCTGATTATGACCTTACTCTCTAAGCCCTTATGACTTAGTCAACCATTAAAGATCTGGCCTCTAAGAAATCAGGAGGCCCACCTGGTAAAAGGCTACATCTAGGATTGTCTAGAAAAGAGCTATTTTGTTACTCAAGGATGGTCAGAAAGTAGCAAGGAACATAGCCAAAGGTCAGCAGAGGTTGGGTGCAGAATGGGGTGGGGAAGGAAAGTAAAAAAAAAAAAAGTATATATGAAAGCATAGCTATCTTGTAGCTATCTATAGCCTATTTTCTGTTATACCAAGTTTTCCTTCAAGACAGGTAGATACCGAATATAATATACAAGCAGGGAAAAAAAAGAATACAAAAATGAAATAAATATTTATTACTGCATGACCATCAGTTCCTTGCATTGGATGAATCTTGCTCATTACAGTGCATTAGTCTTTCCCTTCATTACATTTCTGGTGAGCATTGCATTTGGTTTTATGTCAATAAGACATGCTAGATAAAATCTGCTCTTCTGTTGCTGGCTTCAGGCATACTAAGCTGGTTAAGTGATAGTGCCATTAATTATGCCAGCGGATGTCACAAGGAGAAAAGGTGGTTGGGATATCGTTTACAGTCCATTACATATTAATTTAGTGAATGGGTGTACCAGGTGGACTTACCAGATTCAAAGGGCTTTTTTAGGAGTGGGCTCCAGGACAATATCTGAAAACAATCACTATCGGCTCCATTGAAATAAATGCATGATATTGTAGATCAAATACATGGGGATACTTTCAGAATAATACACATCAAAAACATTACTTTAAATTCACAATACTGCACATCATATAGAATGAAGTAATGTCAGGAAGTCATAAATCAAGTCCTGGTAAAATGAATAATCACACAAAATGATAAATCAGGTTCAATTAATTATATTTACACAGATTGACAAATCTGGCCCAATTAATTATATTTACTGTCTGACCAATCATATACAGAGGGGTATGCAAATTAGAGATAATGAATTACCTCCAAGTATTAACAGAATGAGTGAAGGGGATGGTTAGATCATTTTGCTAAACTAATTTCAAGATAATTAAATGATGGGAAGGTTTCAGATTATAGGTTTTTTGGCTAATTAATCCTTTGTGTTGGATAGTTTTGATAAAGGACAGGAATGCTCTATCTTGGAGCAGTGCTATATAATGGCAAAAAGGTCTGCAAATCAGAAACAGATTCAGAGTGAGGAAAGGGAGACTTTTGATTTCTTGAAGATGGTATTGCTGTGCTTCATTTTTTATTTTATATTTATTAACTGGATAAGTAAACTGGTCTGAATACCCTTTCCAGACATGACCTGGACCGACATGGTAAGACAGACAGTACAGTCTGTAGAAGGTAAGAATATCAACAAAGCATTCACAAATACTGTCCACAACGATATTGAGTACACAGAATTCAAATAAACACTATCAAAGGTACAGATATGTATATGGGAATTATTAAAGGTATTGAGAACAGTTGCAGCAGTTCAAAACATTGCAATATAATGGCCGATAGAATACATCATTTCATTGTCCCATTGGAATATATATTCAATTAATTTCACAGGAACTAAAATTAAAATGAGAGTTTTTGTGTCTATTAATGGTTTACAAAACTGCAAGAGAGACCAAGCCAGCTAGAGTTTTCACTGTGTAATACTGTAAATCTTTTGTAGTAGTGGCCAATGGGATATATGCAAATGACCTCTTAAGGACATGGCAGTGTTTCAGCTACATGGCTTCCGAATGCCCTTGACTTTTGATCAATTTAGATTGAGTACTTATGCCAATCCCCTGTTGCATGGATAGAGCAAACTAAAGTGCAGTTCTTGCAAAAATAAAACAAATATTCACAGCACACAATGGATGGAATTTAATGGCCTCATCCATATGCTTATTAGTCTTCAGATCAGTTGGTTGAACCAAATAATAATTAAGAAATGTGCACAGACTGGGATAAATATGCCGTTGAAAAAGCTGAATCCAAATGTAAAACAAAACGACCAATGGAATAACACACTAGCTGAATATAAAAACGTGTTTTATTACCAAACAAATAAAATTATTTGTAATAATTTTATTTCTTTGGTAATAAAACACGTTTTTATATCAGCTAGCTTGTTATTCCATTGGTTGTTTTGTTTTACAAATAATATTTAATATTTAATAAGGTGTGTAGAAAGCAGGATGTTGTGAGGAACTATTCTGTACTACATCTATAGAGATGGATTGTAGAAGGGATATCTAGTCCTATACCTTTGTCCACCATTTTTATACCACATTTTCCTTTAACAGCCATAAATATATACCTAGTCTAATCTTACAATCTCTACCCTGAAACATACCTGCAATGTAGAAGACACAATCTTCAAACACCCAGTGGAAAAACAAGAACTTCTTTTTTGACTCATATTGCAATAATACTTTCAGGCCACTAGGTACTCACTTAATCTGCTATGCCCCTTTGCTGACCCTGAGCACATCTGTGGTTAATCATGTCTCATGTGAGAACCACTGCTTTTATGAGGAGTGGTCCCAACTTAGAAAGGCAACACTGTATTCACTGTAGAAAAGGCTGATCCCCTGCACTGCACAACCTTTTCACATGTGTGTACAAACCTCTTCCTCTTGCCCTGACTTTTCTGACTATCCTAACATTCTCGTTTCTACTCTTAAAATCTACTTGCAAACCCTAACCCTTTATCAGTGGCTTTCTTGAGATCCAAGCTTCCTTTGACAGATGTTCAAAGGTTGAGAAAGGCTTAACAGAACATATTATGAACTAGTTATAAAATGTTCATGACAGAGATGGAAGTGAAAGAGAAAGAGATTTAAAGGAAAGGAGAGAGATGAGTAAGATATAGACAGTGAAGCAGAGGTTTAGCTGTAATGGCTATTGATAAGGGAAGGGTTGGGTTGTGTTTTCTAAGGTTGAGGATCTCTAATACCAGTTAAAATAATTAGGGTATGTTCCAGGGAAATACATATATATATATATATATATATATATATATATATATTATTTTATGTAAATATGTAAAGACCTGTTGCACACCATTTTATTGGTTTACCAGGTGTTATGCAGCTGTTATGCAGCAGTCTACAAACTTAAGGATAAACATAAAAGTGTTGGTGTGTTTTGGTGTTATCAGTATCACCAATATGCCATACAAGGAATTTGAACCAGGTTAGACCCAGCCTCAGTGTTTATATAACGGATGATGTTTGATAAATCACCTAGCTTCATGTTGAGCATCTCTTAAAAGCAAAAATTAGCAAAGGAAAAAAATGAAAGTAACTGTTCAAAACACTACAGTGAACACCTGCCATGTTATTAGATTAAAAAAAAAACGTTATTACAGGGAACATAGAACCCTTTATAAATGTGGATCAAGAATACCAAATGATGTGGTTATACAAGCAAATAAAAACTATAGCCTATAATCTTATATTGTTTTTAATTAGGACAGGTAAGACAGTTACACAGCTAGAAAGGCAGATAGAGTGCTAGATAGGGAGATAGAAGGAAAGAAAGACAGTGAGAAAAACATTTTTTTCCCATATGGGTCATATAATCTCTAGAAATTGTGTTAATGTTACAACAGCAGTTGCAAAATTGTGCTACCACCATAACATTCTCACAACGATGCAAAAACACTGCTGGAATCCAATGTTCTCTGGTACTGAAAAAAAAACACTACACATTTCACGTAATGCAAAAAATTATGAGAAATGTCAAAGAAAAATAAAATAATATGACACCCTTGCTCTATATTTTTACTCTTACTTGTATTTTGAATCACACATGTAGCTCAATATGTATGTATACCTTTAAGAAGCTTTCTAGGGGCTTGCACAAGTGCATAAATACTGAGCATGTGTGAGCCTGACTACCATTTTATAGTAAACTGTTGAGATGTAAGCATATATGTCTGTGTAGTCTGTCTATCAGTTTGTTTATATTTTGTACTGCTGCTATCCATCCTGATGTGTTTCTATGTAGTAAAGCATATAAATGAACTACCCCAACTGTTCATCTTCAATGGTAAAACAAGACAAGTGACAACACATATATTTGCTCCAAGGTATATTGATTTTAATGCATACAGGATGACTCTTGTTAAATTAAGTAAATTTGCAGTGACTTTGCTCTTGTACAGTTCAGAGCCAAGCTTCTGCTCATCCATATAAATGAAGACATCAAAAAAGTGCTTGGTAAACTAAACAAGGTTCCATTAAATACTAATGGTTTTAACAACCATTAATTACATCAAGAACTGGCAACCTGGGGCATGGCCAAGGTGTGCTCTAGATAGCAGCAGTTTTTCTTAGCTCTGCCAAGTTAATCTATTTAGGACAGGATTTTTTGCTTATGAATAAACCTAGTAATATTTTTTTGATATATTCTGATACTATTTGGTATATTCTAGGCTTGTACTTCATAACTTTTCTGAAAGTAAATGTTTTCCTGTCAAAAAATATATTTGAATACTTCTCTCATCACTGAACTTGAAGATGAGCTTCTCCAAGGCCAACCATCAAGAATCATTTCTTAAAAAAGAAATACAATACTTACTCACAAATATACAGGACCTATCGACAAAAATAGATAAAATGGACTTGAAATTAGAGAACTTTAAGGTGAAATGCTCTAAACAAATGGAAATTATTCATGAAGATCTTCAGCAACAGAAAAAACAAATAACATGAACTGAACAAGCTCTAAATGATATGGATAACAGAATACAGGAAGGAGAGCATAATAAAGAATTTCTACTGAAGCAAAATACTTTACTTCAAACAAAAGTGGATGACTTAGAAAACAGGTCATGAAGAAACAATATTAGAATATTTAGTCTCCCGGACAACAAAGAAGGCAATAACATGGTAAGCTTTTTAACAACCTGGTTACCATAAGTACTTGATTTACCTGAGGTTCTCTCCTATGGCATCAAAAGACCACATAGAGCATTAATTTCCACTAAACCCAACAAAAATAACTCTCCTAAATCTGTTATTGTAAGATCGCCTTCACATGATAAAAAAATGGTCCTTAAAACAGCTTGGACTAAGGCACCTATCAAAATAGATGATGCTATCATATGTTTTGATAATGATTATTCTATAGTGGTTATTGACAAAAGAAAACTTTTCCTTCCTTTAATTAAAGAACTTAAAAAAAGCTCAAGACAAAACTCATCTTCTATTTCCAGCTAGGCCCAAAATTCTTATACAAGATGGTCCTAGAATCTTTGATGAATTGGACTCAGCAGTGTCATTTATTAAATCAAACAAAATACTGGACAAAATTGAAGAAATGGAGTGGGCTAATATGACAATGAAGAGGATGGCTGAAAACAACTCCTGGAAAATATCAGTGAAGAAATGGAGTGGGCTAATATGACAATGAAGAGGATGGCTGAAAACAACTCCTGGAAAATATCAGAAAAAAAAAAAGAAACTGAAAAACAAGTAACTCCATATAATTTAATTAACTCTGTACCTCCTACTCATAAAAAGGATAGGACAATATTAATATGAAGACATCTGACCTTGTGATAATGCTCGTTTAACTTGTCAATCAAAGAAATTTATTACTCTGTTCCCTTTCTTCTTTTTAACACAGTAAGTACTTAATTTAAAATGATTAAAATGATAATTTATATGGTCCATTGCCAGAATGAATGCTGACTGGTAAAATGTTATAATTGTAATGTCTGTAGTGTTTGTCTATTTAGTTCATTTTTTATTTTATTAATTAATTGAAGTAAAAGTAGGGTACTGTTTCTTGGCTGTGTTGGGCTTTCATGGATAGACTGTGCAGATGTGGGAAAACTGAGCATCTTCTGATAATTATATGCTCAAGACCTGTTTATTAGATGAAAAATAAATGTACCTACTTAATTTCCCACTGAAATAAAGACATCAGCTGTATATGGCATTTTGCGCTCAAGATATCAGGTCTCGAGCCAGCTGAATCCTCCACAGGTTTCTTGGACTCATGCATTATGTGATACATCTTCAACGAACTTTGACCCATGACAGCCCGGTTATGTGACTGAACGGAACAAGCTGATAACAGCATCATCAGAGCTTGGACTAAAAAACAGGAGGAATTTACAAAAGTTCAAGTATGTAAAGCCTAGGAACAACTAATAAATTAGTAGAAAGGTTTTTTTTCTTTTTTGATATCTAAAGTTAAAGAAAGTAAATAAATATGCTTAAATGGCTTTAGAACTATATGCAATAGATGTACAACTGTGTGCAGCTTCATTTTTTTCTTAAAAGCTCGATTTCCACTGATATATTATTAAATGCAGTTATTTGCAGACATGAAAATTACATTGTAGACTAGATATTGAGTTTATTTATATCAGCATAGATTGCCCAATGAGTATTAAATGATAGATTATTTGAAATGACAGTTTGCTTGCAAAAGCTTTAATTCTTATGGGATACTGCTACTACAGATCTGGCTGTGCTTCTAAACATTAGATATACAAATATATGGTAAATCCTCACAATTATCACTTATTTTACCTTAGGACTGTTTTCATCTAATATGCATTCTAATTAACAAAGGGAGATTTTTGTCTGATTATACAAATAATTAGTTTATAATCTACTGCAAAATTCTTGAAGTTGAATACTGTTAAAGGGAACTATTAGTGCAAAATGTTCATGAGTGCATTTAAACTAAACAGCTTCCTTAGTGCAAAACATCTTATTGCTTTACATGTACAACTAATAGTTAAATATTTAATCAAAACATTTTGATGTTTCATATTATTAGATAAAATTGTTTGTGTGTGGAAGTACCTTTTCATTACTGGACAGGCAAAATTGATTAATTAATAAATACTATAATTTGTTATGCAGTCATTTGAATACATACAAGGAACAAGTTGTAAAATAAATAGTTGTATTTATTTATGTTATTTATCACCAGACACATGAACATATGTATGTTTTGTATGGCTATGGTTGCATAGCAACAATGCACAACATATATTTACTGTCCAGTAATTAGTGATGAAGCTTTACAAGAGGAACATTGTGAAACAGAATTCTTTCAGTACCTTCTAGAATTCTAGCTTATACAATGACTATAAATCTTGAGCTATGATTTGCTGGTTTATATTGAATGCATTGCAGATTGAATTGAAAGTCAAAACTTTTCAAAATAAAGGAAAACATGAATATCAATATGCTTTATCTATTATACTTAATATGCATTTGTTGGTATGAAGTATATTACACGCTAATAGTTACAAATGTGGTCCAGTGAGAATTTAAAGACCAATGGCTGTTGATATTTGGATGAATAATTTGGCAATAATCAAAACAACAATAATATACAGTAACATGCCAATTTAGACAAAAAACAAATGTTATTAAATTAAATTGGGATTATTATTTGAAAACTAGTTAACTGTGTTTTAACTGACCATTTTATTATATGGTTTAGGCTTTTTATAACTAGAATTTGAATACTGGTTAATGAGACCTTTATATGTATAAATATTGTGAAATTAAATATTTATAATGGTAGTAGCAGATTAACTGTTGTTATAATAAGGGTGGTTGATTTGGGTGGTGAATGTTACTCAAATTAGGAGTTTGAAACTCCAGGAAGGCTCAACATTTTCCCTTTAATATATTTTTCTTGGACATCCACTATGTTCACAGTTTTATATTATTCTATAGTAAGCCTATATTTAAAAAGCAGTTCTTTGATTACTCTATTACTGATGGAGCAAAGCTAAGTTTGGTTAAAAATATATTAATGGTCAATTTAGTATACTCTTTATGGCCAATCTAGATGTTTCTCTTAAAAGGTATTTCTATTAATATTAATGGTCTAAACAATCCATGTATGTGGGGAAGTTTGCTTAAATATTTAAAACTACATAAGTCTCACTTAGTTTTTTTTTACAAGAAACACATTTCCTAAATGAAGATATCTCTAAATTAAAATATCAAACAGTATACTGTATTATCTAGTTCAGAACATAGTCAAAAAAGGGGAGTAACTATATTATGGAGCAATTCCATGTCTCTTCCTAAGATCATAAAAGTTTATAAAGATGATAAAGGAATGTTTTATTCTGTTACAACTGAAATGAATAGAAATTATTTACATTTATAAATATATATTGGATTCCAGGAATTGGAGTTAATAGAGTCAGATAACACCTAAACCAAATTGTACTTCTATCTAAAGGTAATATTATTAAAGCAGGAGACCTCAATTGTATTTAAATAAAATTATAATAGTGTTCCTGGAAAAAGAAAGATATCATCTCAGGCTAAACATTTAAATAAGTTTATAGACTCATATCATCTAAAATATATCAACATACAGCCCGAACCAAAGTCACTTTTTCACTTTCTACTCTCACAGACATGGTACATATTCCAGAATAGATAGGGTTTTCATTTCTAATGAAATGGCTAATAGTTTATCTAAAAGTAATGTTATTTCCTGTACATTATCAGATCATAATTATATTATTGATTAATAGAATTCCAGCCTACATTACTAAACTAAAAGATTTCAAAGAATTTCTCATATCTGAAATTCAAGATTTCATCACTCTTGAGTACCACTGTAGACACATATCCAATATTTATATGGGATGCTCTGAAAGTTTATTTATATGGAAGAATTATTAGTTGGTATAATAATAAAAATAAACTTTGGGATAAGGATTTACAAGAGATACAGACTAAACTTGATAAACAAAAATGTAATAACATTAAGAACAATGGTATAAAAGAGGTTAAAGATGAAATAAGTGAACCTAATAAGTGAACCTTATAATAAATATTTAGAGATATTAAATCATAAAACCATGATTAGTTTAGAAAGGTTCAAATTTATAAATTTTTCAACTAATCCTAAATTTCTAAACAAACTTGCAACTAAAACCAAAAGACTAAGTAAATTCAATTATATTAAAGGAATTTATTCTTCAAGAAAAAAGAGAATGGTTTATGATTTACAAGATAAATAAAAAGAATTCTGGGAATTCTTTCAGAAAGTTAATCAAAATTTTAATATCTTGGATTCGAGAGAAAAGATAAGCATTTTTGTCAAAAGATACACAAAAATAAACTTACTAAAAAACAAATTGATTCTTTAGATAAACCTATTTCTATTACAGATCTTCAAAACCAAATAAGTAAACTGAAGTTAAATAAAGTCCCAGGCAATGATGGAATCATCCCTGAAATTTATAAAGTTATCCCTAAAATTGCTCATAATTTATTATATAAAGTTTTTTAATCACTCAGACTGATACCATTAGTCCACCTTCTTGGAAATACACCTTTATATCCCCAATTTTCAAACCTAATATGGATCCTTCTAATTGTTCTTCTTATAGACTAATTTCATTATTAAATGCCGATTACAAAATGTTCGTGTCTATATTTGCTTATAGATTTAAAAAATGTCTCTCGTCACTAGTAGATGAGGACCAGACAGACTTTATCGTTAACAGAAATGCAAATTATAACATAAAAAGAATTATAACTTTAATTGATTTTGCCAAAAATCAAAAAAGAAATCTAACATTAATAAGCTTAGATATAAACTGTGCCTTTGACTCAGTTAGTTGGGAATGCCTATTTCTATTAATGGAAGAGTTAAACTTCTCTAAGAGCTTTATTGATCTAATTTCTCATCTCTGCAAAGGCAGTCAAGCTTATATAAAAATAGGAAATAATACACCTAAATGTTAAATTATTTGATTATGTCTATTCAAAATGAACTCCCCATTAAAGGTAAACTTTCACAAATATATAATATAATTAGAAAAGAAACATCTAATTATCCAGAAAGTTTTTTGGAATTACTTCTATAAAATAAATAGTCAAAATAATCATCAAAATAAAAAAATAATGTTAGAATCAGATAAAATGACCACTTATTCACTTAAATGGAGGTTATTTACTTGGAAACTTATGTACAGATCATTTTAACACCATATATTATGAGTAAAGTCAATAAGAAAGATACTTTCTCTTGGAGATGTGAAACAGAAAAAAATGGAGATTAGTCCCATATCTTTTTTGATGGTGAAGTTTTATAAAATTATTGGGACAGTATTAATTTATTCCAAGCTCTATTTTCAGATAATTTTTCATTCACTAAATCTTTGATCTTATGTAATACACTAATGCCTACATGTGTTAAAAAATGAAATATCCTCTAGGCTTGGCCAATTATGGCTGTGGCTAGAAAAGTTATAGCAAGTAATTGGAAATCTGATGCTTCTCCATCTTTTTCAGAATTTAAAAATATTATTATTGATGTTTGATATTTAGAATTGTTAACCATTAAGTCAAGATCCATCAGGAAAACTTTTGCATATAATATGTGGAACAATTTACAGAATTTGTTAAGAGAAGAGTCTTTTTTTATGAGAAATAATTCCATGTTCTAAAGTTTATATAATGTTTAAGTGAACATCTTTGTTAATACTTTAGTTATGTTGTGTTGTTAAATATTTTTTTTACTTTTCATTTCAAGTTGAATATTTGTAAGCATCATATGCAATTGATTGTTTATATTTGAAAACCAATAAACTTGTTTAAAAAAAAAAAAAGAAATGACAATAAAGGGAAAAAGCAAATGGCAATGTAACAGTAATAAAATAATGTTAGAAGCCATTACAAGGAAGCAGCTAGTCATGTTCTTTAAAAGAGCTGTTTGTGAAAGTCAAGGCCACTGAAGGCCCTAATCTCTGTGAGAAATAATGTCCATAAAAGAATGAGATGTGTTTTGTAATGCATACTCATAAAACCTAACAACCTTTTCACTTCAACATTAGACATTTGCCCATATTTATTCAAAATCCATCAAATACATTCTAAGTCACCCTCTAACACTATATTACTGCTCAATGAATCAATTTCTAAAGTTTGTTAGAATGTCGCTATCTTCCATTTTTATTGAACGTATACTTGCATCTTGTATGCAGCTCTTGGATTTGGTATGAGTGGCTTTAAAACCAGCTCTACTTAATTAGGCGTCACTTCAGGATGGTAACCCTTTCCAGAAACAATGTGGTGTGTAGCTAGTTTTAAAAACCAATTGGTACATGTTAAGGATTGATGGGGCAAACTGTTGACACAACATTTAATATAGCTATACAACTCTTCATGTTAGGTATCTACAAATAGTCTGCAATAAAAATTTTGCACTGCTGAAAACCATTTTATATAAGTTAAGGACGAACTTCAATATATGTTTTCTCATTCTGTAGCATTTCCATAAGAGCATTAATGCAGCATTTGTCTGATAACTAAATCATAATTGCCCTAGTTGTCAATTCCATCAGTGTCTGCTACTTATACTTAAATTACCAAAATATTTTAAACCTATGTAAGTTGGTGTTCCTTGCTTCAACTTTGCAAACTTCCAGATAAAAAACAGAGACAGTGGAGTTGTCAGGAGGCATATAATCAAAGGTTTTAAATCATCTCACAAGAACATGACTAGTGTCATAGAAAAACAGCCTCAGGTTAATTTCACAACAAATTTAAGTAAACCTAAGATTACTTTCCATAATTTCACACCTGACTGCAGAACAAAGACGATTTCCCATTTTTTGATATTTGTTCTTTTTTCAAAGTGGACTGAAGACAAATTAATAACAGATAAATTGCTATCAGTGTTTTGAAATGAACTTATTTGTATGAATGAATGTACTTTCTTGTGTGTTCCTTCATTGCATTCCATCACTGCCATTATGTTTCTCTCCTTCATGCTTCCTGTACCATGTGAGTCATGCCTTGTTACCTGTTTTGTCAATTGGTTCAAGGTTCTTGAAACGTAATGATCTTTGAATACTTCTGGGAAATTTTTAAAGAATCACAAAAAAGGCCTTTCTGGCACTTTAAGATTATCAGTGGAGTCACTTAGGGCCAAATTCTAAAAGAGTTGTTCTCAATGTGAGTTGGCCCTGATTCCAAAAGAATTGCCCTCACTGTAAATGACTTGCTTTGGTGTAAACCCTATCTATAAACAGGCATACACTGAGGGACAGAGTCCAAAAGACCTGCTCTCAGTGTAAGTGATCACTTACATTGAGAGCAAGCCTTTTGGAATTGGGCTCATAGTATTTCAGGTTTTGAATCACTCTCTTCATCTCCTTATAATTGCTTGACTGTTAATGAAAGTTATGTAATGAAATGAGGGATGTGAGGAGAAGGACAGATTTAAGGAGAGGGGGTCAGTGTGCAGGACAGTCTTAGGGGAGAGGACATGGATTGAAAAAGCATTGTGAGGGGGGACTTGCAAGTGTGTGAAAGGAAGAGTATGATTCTAATTGGGCTGAGGCTGGGAAAATGGGTAAAGGGATAAAAACAGAGAAAAATAAAAGGTGGGTGAAGTGCTAAATGGATACAGGATATGAGGTGGTGGCAGTATAATAGCGAGAAAACACAAAGGAGGTAGTTCAGATGTGAAATGAGAAGAGAGAGTATGCTTGCTCTGGAACTGTTGGTAACGTGGGATCAGACCTCTCCATTGTCCAGATTTTCACAGAATATCCACATTTTTTGGGTCTATATTAAAAGCACAAAAATGCTTCTGAGCGAATACGAAAACAGTGACACATATTCATCGAATCACATTTAAGCAATTCAATGAATATGTCATAGGGCAAGGAGATAGTCAGCCAGGAGATAGTTGGCCAACTTCACAGAGTTGCCCTTTCCTTCCCTATAGTGTGATCTCGGAGTTGGTATATTAAGTTAGGGGGGTGTGGGGAGGTGAGGCCCCCAACTTGTTTATGGTGTTAAATTTTTTTTTTTTTAAGCCAACTAATGGGTAAGTTTTTTCCCTGGGGAAAAATTTGATTACGTGGCCGTTTACTATTTTCAGGTTTCATGCATTATGTGTCGACTTTTATGTAGTCGCACATATGCACTTTCAGTCTTATAATATAGAGCCATATTTTGCCTCATATTTTTGGTCTGTCCTCATAAAATTTGTGGTTTTCTGGCAAATCATTGAGGATTGTGTCAGTAATTAATCTTAGTCATTTGAGTTTTAGACTTTGTATCCTTCAGAAAATGCACACTAGCACAAATCCCTTTATTCTATCAATTTTCTAAGGTTATAAGAGCAATAGTTAAAATTTGGCTCTATTTTTTGGCATTTGTCTCCCATATTATTTTTGGCTTTGTCCATGTTTCTTAAGCGGTTGAGAGCTATACATGGGATTCTCTTACAAAATCTTTAAGCTGGGTTGGAAAATTTGTGACAGTGAAAGCAGTGCAGGGCCTGGCACAGACAAGGAGCAGAGGGCCTAACACTGAGTAGGAACAGTAGGATATTAAAACAGTGGTGGAAATGATGCTACAAGACTGCATCCATTTTGCCATGTGGGAATAAATGATTTGTCCAGGAGAATAGTGAGTGAAGCCGCTGTGAGAGATAGGAAAGTGGCTGAGCCATGTAAAAAGCTGGGCTGTCCAGTTGCTTTTTTCTGATGCATTTCCTATATCTGTGGGTAGTTTGGAAAGAGTAAGATCATTAGGGGCATTTCATGGGTAAGTGAGGGAGGGGAGTCAGTTTTGTTTAGTGGGGTAAGGTGGGATTTTGCAATAAGGGAGAGCTATATTCAAAGGACACATTACACCTTATCACAGAAGGGGTAACCATGGTGAAATCCGAATTGTTAAAAAGCACTGTGGGTTCCATATTTTTAAACAGTGGGGTGAAATAACATTAGTTAAGAGAGAAGGCTGTAAATAGTAAGGAAAGGTGGGCCAAGAGCCAGTTAAGGGACATAAGGCATGAAAAAGACAGTGGGATATGAAATCTTATAATTCTAACAGTCTTGAGGAAAGAGGGAGGAATCTGATGCAGTTTTAGGAGATTGATCTTTGACAGTTCACATAACAAACCCACAGAAAATAATACAAGGGGTTAGGAAATGTCTCTTCCATGGTATACGTTTTTTAGAAAATAGAGAGTGAGTAGATGAAGCTGTGATATATTAAGAAGATTGTAATGTTAGTATTTTAGCAGTCAGAGTTGATGGTGAAAGGGGATTCTTTATGTATAGATACAACAGGCAGACTGCAAAATGCAAATAAAGTAGAAGACCACTAGTTAACATGTAGGATTCGGACATGGAAAGAAAAAGGGGTGAGATGCTCATGGGGTATATATAAATTTGTCTGAGGACTGGAGTTTCCGAGCCCAAGCTAGGAAAAATAAAGAGTTGACTGAAATCAATGATGGGAAGGGGATTTAACAACTGATGCAGTAAACAATATGGAATAATAAAATAGTTGAAATAGTACCAAGCAGGATTGCTAGGGTGGGGGTGGTTAATGTTAGTGCATTTTTGACAGATAAAAAATGTGTGTTCATATGATTCAAGGTGAAAGTGAGAGAGTGAGGTAAAGGGTAATAATACTTGTGGTGCATTACAGAGAGGCTAAGTACAGCATTCTGGATAAAATGATGAGTATGGAGATAGGCAGTCAACAGCAAAGACTGGGTGAATGAGTTATGACTAAAGATAAGAGAGCCCATAAAGGCAGTAGTATGCATGGATGCAAGGAGAACATGCCAAGGAGCTCAGAAGAGACCTTTATAACAGGGTTGTTAGGGATACAATAATTGTGAAGAAGGAGCACATAGGTGATGAAAGGATGGTTGTACAGAGTATATCTGCTGTTAGGAAGGCAACTGGATAGAGCATACTTTCAGAATATAAAATATACAATAACATATTAGTGGGTGAAAAACAGGTTAACAGTTTTTAATGTGGAACTGAGAGAAAAAGTAAAGCTGAAATTTTCAAACTGCTCAGTAAGGTGATTGATGTTAATTAGAATTAGGAAAGCACAAAAAGCCTAAATGATTTTTCTTTTCAATTATTTACAAAGGTACACAAAGGCCTGTTGCCAGCATTAGATGAATGGGAAGATAGATGCAGAGAGAAGCCCGTCAAAGCATAAAGGGGGGTGGGGGGTAAGAAATGGAGAGGTTATGATGGATAAGGCACCAGAATTGGTTTGGATTACTGTGAAAATCCTAAAGTAGCTAGGAAAAGCATCACAAGCTGACAAATGCAAGGTTTTAACAGGTAACCAAGGAGTAACTTAGTACCGGGAGTTCTAACTGAACATTAGAACTTTTATTTTTATTTATATTTGTTAACCAGGATAGAACTCTGATCTGAGTGGACTGTTTTCAAGTTCAGCCTGGTGGTGTACTGAAATATAATATGCAAACTGTGATGACCCACCACTGGACCAGTAATCAAGGAGTCTCAATCCTCACCACTGGCAACAATGGGGAATGTTCACTGAGAGGATAACAGGTACACACAGAGTATTTCCAGATGCAGTAGTCTGCATCAAGTGCAATTTCCCTTAAGGGCACATAAAGACCACAGTCAGTCCGGGGACAGTTTCTCCCTCTTCCTCCAGATCCCCAGTAAGACTCCCCACTGGCACAGCTATAGAGTTGAGATCTCTGCTGAGTAACCAAGCCAAGACCTCCAACACCCTCTCTGTCCAACCAGTACTTTGTGTCCCTGCCCAAGTAGCTTTCACACCCACACTCTTTGAGGTTTGATTTACACACACACACACACACACACACACACACACACACACACACACACACACCTGGGAAAGGCTGGCACAGGCTTACTAGCCATGGGCCCTTCTGCCCACACTATAAGGTAGTTTCCACTGCCCCAGTCACTCCTCGACAGCTACTTTAAGGCCCTTAACAAAGGGTGTCCAACCTTACTGTGTAATATCAATATTAATACAAATGGTAGTCTGACCAAGAGCAAGGCTGTTAGGAGTGGCCCACACAGTGTCACCAAATAAATATGCAAGTTCTCTCTAAACTTAAATATCTCTGCACAGATCAGCCACAATGAAAAGTTTAAATATATTTAATAATAAATAATAAAAGAACAAGACAGTACTAAATATATATTCACAGTGACATCAGAGTTCACAATCACAGGAATATTTAAAACAACATTGAAGGACAGTCTCAAATAAATAAAGAAAAAGAATATCAAAACAAAGCTTTGCTATATTTCTGACTGTATATAAGAGAATTACTATACCCTAATAACTTATTTAGAGCAAGGCAGATGTAGCATATGGTGCTTCTTGTTGCTGTCAGGTCCAGGACAGAATGCAGAAATCTCTGTCTCACTAAGAGACTTCTCAAATAATATTTAAAATATTACTGTTGGGATAGCTTGCAGAATGACATAATTTCTGGTCATCTGACTTCTAGTTCTCATGCAAACCCCCATTGCTGGCAGCTGGTAGCATTTAGTATCTACCTGTAAAAATACATAGACAAGGGCTTTTGCTCAGATCTTTGGCATTTGCTGGAAGTCATAAAACAATTGTATTCCTTCTTGCTTTCAAAGTAGCAATTAGTTCACCCCAAAGACAATACAGAAAGCTTCCTAGTACAGACTTTGTGTCTCTGGCTACATTGAAGCATCTTTATGGCCTAGCCTATAAAGTAATTTAATTTCAGATATTTTTCTAAAGTTTGCTGGACTGAAGTTAACCATCCAGTTTCCCCTGTAAACATATACATTTATACAGTTACAATACTGCATGTACACTTCTGTTCTCCTCCTATATGGCACATTGTCGATGCATTTTAAGCACTAGCACTTTACAAATACCTTTTCAACTGAAACATCTGTACAAAGCAGTTTGATATACACATGACATACAGCTCTAATACATTTGTAAGGCAAGCATCTTGTATAAATTACTTAATATTCACAAATCACATATAATTATTTACAAAATTCCAGCTGGCTGTGCTAGCAGTACCTCCTTACCTCCTATAATCAGTTAATTGTATAAAAGGGTGTTAGACACATCCTGGCAACTAAAGCTAAATCAGTTCAATTCTGGTAGATAACATATAATTGTAAATGTTAAGAAGGACACAGTGGTGGCTTTTTGAGAGGGAGAAATATTAACAATGAGTTTCAGCATGTTTTTTTGAAAAAAAGTCTGGTGAGTCTGTCACAATGCTTTGAGTGGGATGAAACAGAACTGGTTAAAGGGGTACTGGTGAATTTTATGTTTACATATTTTATTAAGGTGTCTAGCATTGCTCTTCACAAATGCTTTTGTGCAAATGAAAGTGTACTGGGAGGGAGGGAGGGTGACTGACAAAATAGGTTAATCTGTGCTTCCAGGAAAAAGGGAGCTGATGATGGAGATAGCAATTACCTTTGCCCTTGGCTAGACCCATTATTCTTTTGCAATTTTCAGATTAATAAAACAATTTCTAAAGCCGTGCCAGTAATATCAGCCTGACATAGCCTAACCTAGTAAGCAAAGAGTAAATAAAATACATTCTATACCATTTGGGTGGTATTCCAAACATTTGCTGTGCATTGACTCAGTGCTAAATATCAAGGATTTCATAGCAGAAGACAGCCATGTGTTAGGATTGTCATAACCCCAGTATTCTGATAAAACAGCTACACTGTAAATTACTGCAGTTGCTTTACAAGTAGTAGTAATGCTAAGGAGCTACAGTGATAGGTCCCACTATCACAGGAAAGTGTTAATGAAGCAGGAAGTGATCATGAAGTATTAATAAGGTGCGCAGTCACATGTGCAGCCAGCTCCTCATCACTACATCTCTAGTGCCGTGAGCAGGCCAGAGAGGTCTAGCACAGGAAAACGCCAACACATTTCTTTCTATAAACAAGTAGGAAATGGAAGAAGGAAAGGAAGAAAAGGGAGGGGGTAGCAGAATAAAACACACAAGGGTAATCATAAGGAATAATAGTTTGGCGAGAAGAAAGGGTACAGCAACCCCATGCATACAAACATAAACACATGCACCTAATGCTTTTAAACATCCCCCATTAACGGCATACCATGAATGATAATATTACGTACTTTAGTAGAAATAGTTAATCTGTTTCCTCTGTATTTTAAATTATACCTAACTTAGTGACTGTATTGTGGTCTCCTTTTAGAAGCCTAGCTGCTGTCTGTACCTATCCTAGTAATGGTTTGTGATATACATAGTACGAAAATGTGTTTTGCCTTGTGTTCATGTTATATTTAACATTTATTCATTTTGGATCAGTGATAGCCATGGTGGTGCAGTGGTTAGCATTGTTACATCACAGCAAGATTTTCTCCAGTTCGATTCTCAGCTGGAATGCCTTCTAGGTGAAGTCTGCATGTCCTCCCTGTAGTCAAATGAGTTTTAAAGACATGCAGGTAGGTGAGTGTGTCTGTGGGCATGCCTTCTGTAAAGGTTGATGCCGGGCTGGCAACTCGACACTTTAAAACACCACTGCCAATCAATCTGCATTCTGGTGATCCACTATGGTGACCCCTAACTGGGAGAAACTGAAAGACATTGCTATTTATTTTGGATCAATATAGCAACCGTATTTCAAATACAACTAAAGTATGTAAACTACAGTTGGATCTTCCATTAGCCTACCATGCTGGTCATTCAGGTTTGCATCTCAGCTACGTCACTGTGGACCTGATATGGTATAGTTATACTCGGTGGCTTCCTCATAATCCAGTAGGATGTCATCCTAACAAGCTATGTATTTCAATCTAAATGACAGAAAGCTTGATACACCATTAAAAACTCTGATGTGTATTTGGAGAGATAGTACCCCATAACAGCTGCTGTATTGATACAGGGAATCATGAAAAGGAACATTTGGATGCAAACCAACCAGTGTGTCTATAACTCTAACAATGTAATAAGAGGGTTTCATTATTATTGGACACTTAATCACTAACTTTTATTTTTAGGACAATTCCGACTATTCTAGCACCACTGCATATAAGGACATTACGTGATACTGTCAGGATTTTCGAAGAATGTTTATGCTTATATGAGCCTGTCCACCAGCCTTGTTGTCACAGGCAGTTACCGTCACATGATATCTGTGACCTTCCGAAAGTTGATAAGTTTTTCACCTCTGTTTAATCCCAACTGGTAATCCATCTGTTAATATTCCTTGCCAAATCAGATGTAAGAACTGACATGCTAGACCACATAAACAGGAAGGAGTGGGGAGAGTGTAGCCAGACTGAAGAGATGCAGAAACAGGATCTGTGAACTCTAATGCAATATCAAGAGATGCTTCTTATTTATGTGAATGCTTTTCATTTTACCATTAGACTGAAGAGTAAGAAAACTAAGGATAATTTTCAAATTAAGGATACATTTAATATATTGTCACTAGTTGCTTACAAAGCATATATAAAAATAATTATCAGTATTATTAATCTACAATTTCTGAAGAATAAAAAGTGTGGGAGTGTAATGTCAGGCATTATTTATTGACTATAATCCTTTTTGATTGCCATGTCATATATTTAAGATGACACAATGTTGGGCAAATTCACAGACACCTCATAAAATCAGGGATATTCACTTAATATCTGTCTCAGATTATTACTTAACTTTTCTCATTGTGTGAAGCAGGAAAATATAATCTGTAAGGTGTTGTGCTGGAGGAAATTCATGGTAAGTCTAGTCTGCAGTGACAGCACAGAAGGAGGCCAAAACAGATAAAGAAAGAGCATAGCTCAGTAATTGCTGAACTGGTATTTGTACTTGCACAGTACATTTGTGCTGTTAACCAGTGAGACACAATTTTCTGCCTAGAACTTTCTAATATTAGAAAACTGTGCTGTATGGCACTTGGCAAAGAATAAGAAATTATATATGGAAAGCTAAGAAATGGAAATATCTTATTTTCCTGATGTAAGAGGCACATGAATAAAGCTTGTGACTAATTGCACATTAGGAGTATATAGTATTACATGACTTGCCAGAAACATAACTGCACCTTTAAGAAGTGGGGGATACATTGTGATACAGGTTTTGAAGTTAGTATCTTCCCTATAATGGCTCTTAAATTTTTGCAGTTCTGAGGACTGCACTTATGTTCCTTGAACATAAAATAGTAACTCCTGGATCTGGCACCAAATTCAAGTATCCAGCACTGCAAGTAGAAATCTAAACGTTGCATTTACCAATCAATCAAAATTAAATCAGTGACAGCCACAAAAGGTATGTTGGGAAATTATAATTTACCTGAGATGTTCTCCAAAACTGCAAGCAAGCTCTTATGTCCCCAGATATGAATACTCTGACCCAAAATTCTAAGGTCAGTAGCTAGTCAGAGGTCACTCCTGTATATATGTGTACATGTATGTATATATGTATATATTTATATATATGTATATATATATATATATATATATATATATATATATATATATATGTATATTTAGACATGCATGCACACACACACACACACACACACACACACACACACACACACATATACACACACGCAGGCATGCTCCCATGTGTAAAACTGGCACACACACTGAACAGTACAGACCGCAATTACGTTTTACAGACTAACAGGTACTCACCAAGCACTACAGATATATGAAAATTGTATGCACACACACACACACACACACACACACACATGCATGCACACACACACACACACACACACACACACACACACACACACACACACACACACACACACACACACACACAAACACACACAATGCAAAAATTTGTGCATGTATAACATTCTGAAATAAAGTATTCAGATACAATCGGCAGGGTAAAGACACTCACTTGGTTTTGAGTTTCAGTTATCTACTGGCTTTAATAGCATCAACAGCCTGACCCAACTCATATAAAACTGAAGCACTCCACCTACAACTTCATATGCTAGAACTGAACTTCACTAAAAAAGGGGGAACTTTACAAAACTAATTGATTCTCCAAGTCCCTCTTCACCCACTCAGATTCTGTTCAGCCATACCCTATAGAGGCACCTTACCTCCTAAACTGCTTTGGTAGATATTTGTAGGTAGGATTATGATTAAATATAACTATACGTTTTTTTTTTTAAATAACACAAATTTCTTTCTGTATGAAGGGCATTTTATTATTATTTTTTCCTAGCCAAAAAGGAGTGTTGCATCAGTCCTTCTATCATTTTTACATCACCATATGTTTAGTGCAGGAATGTGTTGTTTAGTATGTGGGATTGTGTTAATGTCTAATGATAGTGCTTTTATTTAATTTTGTAATTAGTCAACTGCATTGATCATCTAACAGACTTCATCTGCCACCATTTCCTATCTGTACTGAAATTCTTTCACTTCCTGTGCTATATTTATGTGCTTCCCATGTGAAATTTATAAGGGAAATCATGTTCTGCACTACTTTTGTCCTTTTGCTTTCTCCTTACCTGACTGTGTCTTCTAGTTCACTGTGTCATTTCACAAGTAAGTTACATGAATCCTCAAAAAAAAAAATAGGGAGACATAAATAGTAAAATCATGACTCCTCACTTCTGGCCTTCTGTTGGCTGCTTTTGTTTCCTCTAATATACAGTGTCACCTGGCTGATTCTAACATTCCATAAGAATTCTACTGTCACACAGAGGCAACTACATGCAAACTTCTCAGCAGTGCATGGAACTGGATTACAGTATGGTACAGAAGAGTCAGGTAACAGCAGAAACCAATAGGTAACTACTTTCTCTATTGATAAATACATGCACCATCAGTGATACCTGAGATAGACGAATGCCGTGCTGATCAGAGGCTGAAATAAGTACATCAGCTGTCTGATCTTCTGATCATCTTACTACTTTAAACCAGATGAAATCGCTTGGGGAGGGGTCTTGTGCTGTGCTTGTGGGTTATAACATGTGAGAGTCTCACACAATAAATTTAATTCACACTAGAAGAGAAGGCACAAGCCTCATGACCACAACATCACTAAAAAGTACAATGCAGCAAATATGAACATTCAGTTTCTAGCATTTATTTAGGCTACAATTCCATTACCCCCCCCCCCCCATTAATCCCCACCTTCCTAGAGTTCTGTGTAATAGTTATTTTCTTCCTTTGAAACGTAGAGTATCATGGTCACTGCTTTGGCAGTGACTGTCACAGTTAACTTCAGATATCTAAACAATGTAGCTGTTATAATCTACTGACAAAGGTGAAAGGCAAGGGAGCCTGTGAGTGAGGCTTCAGTGAAATTATACACTTAGTTATGTTTGAAGCATTGACTGCATTTTATTGTAGTACAACAAAGTGAGCATTAAGCAGAATAGCTTCAGTACAACTCACCTGTGCCATTATAGTAGCAAATACATTCCTATACTACTCACAACACCTTTTGGGAACTGTCCTACTGTAGTGATGCAAATGGATAATAGCTTACATAACACTGGCTTTTGAGGGTACTTATCATGGTATGGTGACAAAGGCATATTCCCAGATAAATGGGAAATAAGCATTCTAATTATTGCATATTAGAATAAATGTGATATTCACAAATGCAAACAGTACAGAGGTATCAAACTCCTGTCACACTGCAGGAACTTGCTGGAGAAGGTGATTAAAAAACAAATATGCATAGTAGTAAAAAGTAAGAGGGGAGATGAGTAGCTCGGATTCAGATTAGGACATATCACACACAACCACATGTTTGCAGTGAGACAGAAAGAGGATAAGAAGCTGAAGATGAGGAAAGAGTCCAGTTGGGCTTTTCTATCTTGTGACAAGGTTCCAAGAAAACTGATTTGAGCAGCCCTGTTATGATTCAAGATCCCTGAAACAGTGGAAGAATTAGTGAATGCTATGTAAAAGGATTCATCGAATCAAGTATGACAGGTAAACAAGGCTACTTCAAGCAGATTACATGGCACTTCAAGCAGATTACATGGCACTTCAAGCAGATTACATGGCACTTCAAGCAGACTCTAAACATAATGATAGGGGATTGCAATGTAACACTAAAGGATGAAAATGAATACAGACAAGACAGTAGTTATGGTAAGAAATGGGAAAACCACAGCAAGTTGAAAACTGAGATAGAAGTAAAATAATGGAGCAGGTGTGTGGGAGGGGTGATTTAGGAAAAGGAAGTCCAAGCTAGGATCAAAGGAACTGCAGCCAAACGGTACAGAGCATTAGGTGTATGTGGTAGGAAAATGTTGAAAAAAGCTCAAAAGTAAGGCAACAAAACTGTGGTGAAACCAGTGCTTCTGTATGACACAGAAACCTGGGCATTGAATACTAAGCAGCTGAAGAAGCTTGAAGTGATGGAAATGAAATACACCTGAGATGGGTGGTAGAATGCACAGTGTGAGACAGACAAGGAAATGTGGTCAGTAGGGAAGAAGCCAAAATAACACACAGTTGCAGAAAAGGTCAACAAACACGGATTATGGTGGTTCAGTCATATGTACAGGAATGCAGAAGACAATTTGGTAAAGAAGATTTGGGAGAGACAGGAGGAAGAAAAGAGAAGGATGTCCAGCCAAGAGACTGATGCATTGCAGGAGAGAAGACCCGAGATATGTGGGCATGATTGCTGATAAAGGTAAATTTGTGGTATTGAACTGAAAGACTGCTGTCAAATAGTTCACTCTCTGTAATAGACAATGTTTTTTAACTGAAGTATTTATGCCATAAATGTTGAAATAGACTATAAAGTGGTAACAAGGCTCCATTTTAAGAAAGCAACAGAATTTTTTCTAACTGGTGAAACAATAATGGTATGGCAGGCACAAAGGATGCCTTCCTTCAGCTGACTAATAACAGAATACGCAGTTGTATTAGTAAAAGTTCAGCAAAAGGTGACATAACGTTTCCTGGTAACCTTGTACTGAGAAATGTTTACAACTCTACCTGTGAGAGATAGACCTGCTTTCATAGTCTGTAGGTGTGTGTCTGTAATTTTACCAGTAAACAGTCTTAAACCACTATAACTACCTGTGCTGAGGTAGTCAAACAAACTTTACCTCCCTCACCGAGCAAGAAATACGCATCTGTACTCATATACTACTAGAGGAAATCACCACGACTGCAGCCTTGTATCTCTTTTGTCACAAAGGCTTGTTCCTAACTCTAAAATCCTGGTTATAGCTGATTAAATAGTAAGGTATACTGATGGAAAATTTACTTCAGTGTATAAAAATAAATTTACTATCGGATCTATATCTTGAAGTAGGATTAGAGACATTCCAAGAGCCCTCCAGACCATTCATTATCCTAGATATAAGTATGCCTTTTATTATTTCCCATGTGGGAGTAAATGACCTTATGTGATCTGTCCTAAGGTAGTGAGATAAAACTGATCTCATCATCTATGTATCTAAGGAGAGTAAACCACTAATTCTAAGCAGTATCCTTCACTCTCCAAGAGTGATCAATAATAAAACAATTGGCTACAAAAATTGGCAATTTAACAGGTGTCTTTCTAGGTAATACAGTCTGTGTCCACCTGGAACCTGATGGCCAACAGATTTTCTTACTTTGTCAAGAATGGCCTGTACCTCTCAGCTCATGGTTTTGTATACAGGCCAGAAGTTTTGATTCAGAATTACAGCTCCTCTGGGCAATCCTCTATTTCCAGCCCTGATTAAAAGAAAAAAGTCATCAATTCAATTTCAGTATAATAGCATTTCAGATATCCAGCAATGCAGAAGTGAAAAGAAATACAAAATACCTTTCATCGTATGAACTGTTGCAAGGCATTAACTCACTGCCACAATTTTGTAAAGTTCCTTATTCTAAAACTGTAGCAAGAAAATTTGTTAAACTATAACAAGGATCTCCTTGCTATAATTCATAAAATGTACTATGTGGCCTTGGCATTTAAGTAGATATGATGCTTAAATTCTTTTACTGGTACAGCCAGCCGTAAAGCTGGGGCAAATTTAGAGCTGAGTGGTGCTTACACTAATCAATTACACCTCCAACTGCTTGTGCCTGGTGTCTGGGTTAGCATCTGCTGTCACACCATCCTTACAACAGCTCTGCTTTAATTTCTCTGTCACACCATCCTTACTACGGCTCTGCTTTAATTTCTCTGTCACAACATCCTTACTATGGCTCTGCTTTAATTTCTCTGTCACACCATCCTTACTACGGCTCTGCTTTAATTTCTCTGTCACAACATCCTTACTATGGCTCTGCTTTAATTTCTCTGTCACACCATCCTTACTACGGCTCTGCTTTAATACCTCTGTCACACCATCCTTACTATGGCTCTGCTTTAATTTCTCTGTCACAACATCCTTACTATGGCTCTGCTGTAATTCCTTTGTCACACTATCCTTACTACAGCTCTACTTTAATTCCTCTGTCACAACATCCTTACAACGGCTCTGCTTTAATTTCTCTGTCACAACATCCTTACTATGGCTCTGCTTTAATTTCTCTGTCACAACATCCTTACTATGGCTCTGCTTTAATTTCTCTGTCACACCATCCTTACTACGGCTCTGCTTTAATACCTCTGTCACACCATCCTTACTATGGCTCTGCTTTAATTCCTCTGTCACACCATCCTTGCTATGGCTCTGCTGTAATTCCTTTGTCACACTATCCTTACTACAGCTCTACTTTAATTCCTCTGTCACAACATCCTTACAATGGCTCTGCTTTAATTCCTCTGTCACACCATCCTTACTACAGCTCTACTTTAATTCCTCTGTCATACCATCCTTACTACTTTTTTAGGCAATGTTGAACTCATGAGTATATCCTTATAACAATATCAGGGTTGCTCTACCCAGTGCTAGAAACTTAAAAACAACTGATTTATAAAACTAATTGCTTTCATCTAAGACTCAACACAATAATAGTTTTCATCAGACTTTCAACCATTAGAAATCAAACTCCATTTATACATTAAAATAATCCATTAAAAACTCAACAGTAAGTCATCTGACTAAAAAGATACAAGATAACAGGTTACAATGAATGCAGAAAAGGCTTTCTATGAAGTATACCCTTCAAATTCAAATAATCTTTGATAATCCAAAAATATCTTCCGGGTCCCCACCTGTAATATTAGTTTTCTAAAACATGAGGCATACACTTTTGAAGGTATGTCAAGGCAGTACACTGTTAAAATGTGTCTCCCTAATGTAGTAGTCATGTCCATATAAACATTTATTTAACTTTCTGGTTGTGCTGCCAATGCAGAATGCACAGCAAGAAGTGTGTTCTTATAATTAAACCACATATAAAAACATATATACTATCCAGTGCCTCAGCACACACTGCTTTCAAAGGACTTAACAGATGCAGAAAACTTCACTGTTTAAATAAACCCTATAACAATCAAACAATTAATTAATAGTGCCATATTTTAATTTATTAAAACTTTGCAGCTAAACACAGTGTTAAGACCCTGTGAACTAAAAGTTAAATGTAAGAATCATTTCATCTTCTTTTTTAAAAAGCAAACAATCCAAGTCTCTACCAACTCTGCTCTAAAACAGACATTTTGTAAACATTCTCATCCCCACCATGTTTCTTATGAACATGTTCAGCTATTGCATTTTGAAACTTTTTAATTATTATATATCACTTGTATGTTCTTGTGACCTTGCTTTAAAATTCACTTTTGTCTTTTATATATTTGCTTTACTACAAAGATACATTATTATACATACCACAGCAGATAGGTACTGCATGAATAACAGTCCCTATAACTAAAACTAATCCCAATAAAGCAATTAGTTTATTAACTGCAAACTTAAAATATTATAAAATCCACTGGGATAAGTACCCTGTGGTAAATTTAAATTGCTTAAATATGCCCTGGAGCATGTAAAATGGCCTTTTTTCTTAAAAAAATACCTTTCCATAAAATTTTCCAGTGGCTTTTAACAATAATCATAGTTATAGGAGGCAAAACATTAAACTCACTTACATAATAAATATTCTTATTCCTTCTCAATTTTCTTTTTTACACTTATTATACTATAATGTTTGAACTCATTATAAAATGTATTGCTCTACCATTGACATGCTTGATAACAGGCCTGAGCCACTGTCTTCCTGCTTTATACCCGAGAGACAAATAAACTCATCTTTGACTTTGCTTCTGTTAAAAATATAGCCCATTTGCTAATTGCCCTATGGGCCCTCATTATCTCTTCAAAAGGGTGGGACATGAAAAAGTATGGTCTAGATGACAAATGGATCTGTGCAGAAATGAGTCTGATTCTATATCTGTTTTATATAATTTAGTGAAACACTTTTCAGCTTGACAATATAACATTAAATCTAAGTAATTCCTGTCTTTATTATTAATAACTTATGTGAAGCTAATACTTAAATTGTTTTGATTAACCCCTGCAATGAAATCATGAAACTCTCCTATATCACCACTATATATTAAAACTAATCTGTCACTATATAGAAAATAGCTAATAGCATTCTTTAAGACGAAACATCTGAATATATAATTCCTCATATAGTCCCATAAATACAATTGTATACTTTGGTAGAAAAGGGGTACCCATTGCTGTTCCATGCATTGTCTGTAACAGACTCCACTGAAAATTAAATATATCTATGTTACTTATAAAATAACTCAACTAATTCCAAAATGTAATGAATTTGTGAACATTCCACTAAAATGTAATATTGCACAGAGGCCATATTTTTATTTAATGTTTGTGTATAATGAAACCATATCCAAAGTGACCCAGTAATAAACAGACCTCCGAGAAGTATTTGACAATGTACATATAAGAGCTCCTGCATCTCTCAAACACGAGGGTAATTTCTCAACTGAATCATATTATATCAAATTAATTAAGCAACTGATCTTGTTTAAAAATTCCACACATCCTGAAATAATAGGTCTCCCAGGAGGATTAATAGATTCTTAACGTAATTTGGGTAAGAAATAAAAGCAGGAAACTCTGGCATTCTTCACTATTTTAAAAAAAAAAAAAAGTCTTATCCTTTTTCTTATTAGATCACAAAGCTTTCACACAGTTATACATTCCTATTGTTTTTACTGAAAACAGTTGTAGCTTTTAAATGTGACATATTTCAGATTGCTGTAACGTAATATCGTATTATTGTTCCACATGCAACACAACAATATTACTATCTTTATCTGCTGGCTTAATTACTAACACTTTATTATTTTGAAATTCCTTTAACACATGCCACTGTTGCTTATTCAGATTATAATCCACATTATTTCTGTCTATTAAACATATAATGCACATTATACTTTACCACAGCATAAAGTTTGACAGTATCATTTTTTAAAAATGGCAATGACTTAGACTCATATGTCAACGTGGGCATATATAAGAGTCCAGACTAAGTCTAATTCCAGAGAAAGTACAGCTGTGTAAGTAAACTTATAACAGTAGATATTTGAATGATGACTACTGCAGTAGCCTTTGGGTTATATCCTACATAAGATATAACAGCCTGCCAGCTTCCAAAACTTTAAGGTACCTTCCATGCACCCAACCCATCATCAGATCGAGCTGAGCTGTCTAAAAATATAGGTTTGAATGCCAAGCCCTCCAGAGCTTTCCTTCCAACAGAGAGAGGAAGGCCTTAAAGGAATGGCTATGAAAACAAAACTAAAGGTCTACACTCTGGCATAAAAACACACCAGAAAACAATGGGAATGAAGGGTGGGACCAATTACTGCAGCAGTGATCATTTGAACATCGACTGTTAGGATAAGTTTACTTACACAACTATACGATGTTCTTCCTATTGCTCTTTGCTGCAGAAGCCTTAGCTATATGGGCAGATTACCTTAGCTTAGCACATTTGGGAGGTAGAAGGAGAGAGGTCCAAGAGCCCCTGGAGAATGATCATAGCAAAGCCTGATCTAGACCTAGCCTAGAGAAGGAGTCAAGCTTGCACTCCCTTGTAAATGTCTATATAGAGGACTAAGTCACTGCTTCTAGAATACTTCTAGAATCTAAACTTTCCAAAAGCCACAGACAAAAACAAGGCCCTGGTAGAGTGGGCCTTGACCCTGCCTGGAATAGTTTTGTTCTACTGAGTATAACAAAAGGTACTAGCCTGAGACAACCATTTGGAAATAGTTTCCTTTGACACAGATTGTCCCTTCCTCTTATCTTTAGAAGAAATGAACTCCTGTTTCTGTGGAAAATGAGATAGAGCTGACTCACCATAAGAGCTTGTTTTCCACGTTAAGAGTCTCAAGTCAGCCAGGTTCAAATGGAGCAAGTGTTAGCTTGTCTAACACAAATTTAAGATCTCAAGGATCCTGGATGGACACCAGTTTTCTTGGATACCTCTTATGCAAAAACCCCTTTCTAAAAGATTTTAACATGCAAATGCATTGAAAGACAACAATCTATGAGCAGACATGCTGAAATGGCCAATAAATGAGCATTGATGGAGGAGTAAGAAAAGCCATAGGATAGTAATTCCCACAAATATTGTAAAACCAGAGATCTATAGTCAGTAATTAATAAATAAATATCTATTAAAATTCTCTACACATACAGCCAGATTCAAAAACCTTACATGGTCTGTTTACACAATGTGTGCGTCATGGTAGCACACCATTTATACTGTAATTGGATACTTCCTACCTAAATCCTATTACGTCCCCTTTTCATGTTTCTCCCTCCTGCCCCTCTTCTTCCAAATCTTTCTTCAGCTCCCCACCCTCAGCTTCTTTATCATTTTCCCCCTGTATAAACTCTATGTAAATACTCTTTATATCTTCACTTCCCTACTGCCTAATTTGCCTCTTCTTGCACCTGTATCTTTGACCACAACTGTAAAATGTATCTTTGACCACAAACATAAAATGAATCTTTGTCTAATTGTTCTTTTTTCCTCCTCCTGGCATTTCTTCTCCTTTATTTCTTTGCACCACCTCTTTCCAACACTTTTCTTCTGATTTGCATTTCAAATGTATGTGTATTTTTTTCAGTGCTAACAATACAATTGGATAAAAATTTAATTTTTTACTTGTTTGTAAATTGTTTAAGTGTGCAATTTGTTTGTAATATGGAGCTTTTCTCCCCGGGCCTCCACTGAAAATGGGCTTTCGGGCCCAGTGGACATCCCTGGTTATCAAACTGGAAATAAATAAATAATTTTGGATTAAGTAAGTGGCTCTACATGGTGTGTAGAGTGCTACAAACAAGGTAAACATCATGGCATGCAACCAATCCAAGATGGAGGAGCTATTCAACAAGATATAAAGCAACTGTGTAGACTCAGTGCGGGTCTTCCCTGCAAATTCTAAAACCTATTAGAATACAGCCACGGAAAGGAGTCTACACAGAAAAATTGTTAGGGACTGCTGTTGCTTTAATTCATGTGTTTGTGCAACAGCCTAAAGCCTATGCTGCTGCTGCTGCTAATAGACCATGGCCAAGAAGGGGAAGAATTTTCAGACCCTGGGCAACTTATCATAACCTACATGATGTGGAAATTGTACAGCATGACAGGGTAGATAGAGACACACTACAGGAACTCTGCAACCTCTGTCCTTCGCAACTCAGAGCCAGGGCAAACCAAGGGGAACCCATCTCAGTGGAGACAAAAGTATATGTAGCACTTAGAATCTTAGCTACGGGTACCTTTCAGAGACCAACAGGGGACATGCTGGGGGTATCACAGGCATCACCACCCAGGATCCTCCATCAGTTCTTGAATGCTATGTTCCAACATGCTAGTGACCACATATATTTTCCCCAAACTACTGAGGATTGGTCCAAAAATATACAGGTGTTCTACTTTGTAGCACACTACCCTGAAGTACTGGCTGCCATAGATTGCACACATGTAGAAATTAAGGCACCACCCAGGGAACAGGGAAGGCTCTACATTAATAGAAAGGGCTTCCACTCTATTAACTGCCAGGTCATGTGTAATGCCAAGGGAATCATTTTGAACATGTGTGCTGGCAACCTTGGCAGTTACCACAACTCAGATACCTGGCACACCTCACAACTGTAACAAATGTTTACTAGGGGGATATTCCACAGGGTCATTTACTGGGGGATGCAGGTTATGCACTGAACCATGGCTGATGGCAACCATCATAAATGTAAGTAACCCCATGATGCACCTGGTCATATGTCTTGCTGTGGCTACCCACTGCATAAACATCTGCAACAATCTGCTGCCAAATCTGCATTCTGCGTGACATATTTCCACATCCCCTTTCAAGCAGAAAGGCACCATGTTGCCTGAAAGCATCAACAAAGACGTGATTCCAGATGCATTCTATTAATTCTGTCAGGCACCATACAAACCTGCTAAGCGGCATTACTCGACAGTTACAGAGACCTTAAAAATGATTAATAAATTAAAATTTCACATAACTAGTCCTGTGGCAGCAGGTGTAAGTGTAGTGCTGGAGTACAGTCCTGGGTTCTAGTGCTGGATGTGCAACCAATTTTTACTGTTGTGACACTGCAGTTTATAGCAATGAACTGAAAAATTGGCAGGTGTTATTTCAACATTCTTGTGGCAACAGTTGTAAATGTAGGACTGCCATACATATGCATTTTACTGTTGTTCCACTTCATATTATATTCACTCTCACTTATAACACTTTAGATAGTGGAGCTGGTATGAATTATATGTGTGAGGGATAAGGCACCTTACTGTGTTTTCAGATGTATGACTGAGGGTATACTGTCTACTATAGTTCTGTAAGCATAATTCTGCTACCTGGGCTTGCATGGCCTTCACAATTAACTAAGATGCATACACACCTGGGTCTATATAAAATCCCCTTGTTAGGTCATACACATACATGTGTAACAGCTCAAACTGTCCCCTGTATTTATGTATGATTCCTGACTATGTCTGAGCAGCACTTCTTCTCTGACAAAGATGAAAAATCAACCATGTGGAAGAAAATGGTGTGTCCCTTATGCCTAGATTTGAATACCACACTGTAAAAAGACAAAAAATATATATCTATATCAGGTCATTACATTTATTCCCCCAGTGCATGTCTGCAAACTTATCTCACCTAACAGTTATCTTCCAATTTCCAATATATATTTCCAGGCTATATCAGTACATGACCCTCAGACTAAGGCCGAGTATCAGATTAACCTTCCTCTTTCAATTATTTAATTCCTCCCTGTTTGGCACTGCTGTGCTCTGCTTAATATCACACAAGCATGCTTGGCATCATTGCTTGGGTTTGTGTACTTCCAGTAAATGCAATAACTGGAATTCCAGGAAAACATCAGTTTCCATTGCTTCAATTCAGCTGGTAAACATGGCTGGCATTAGAGAGGAAGGTGCACATTTTGGGACACAGAGGTGGGATGTCAAGGATCCAAGATATTTATTGGACTCCTGGTAAAGCACCACAGCCAAAGTCTTCTGCAGAGGGACTATTCTGGCTGCCAGTACAAATCTCAGGTGTGGAATATTTTGGCACAGGCTGTATCTAGTGCCACTGGTATTCTACACACTGGACAGCAACGTGGCCATCATTTTAATGATCTACACAGGAGAAAAACAGGATACTCTCAACCATTGGTGGAAGGGATTTGAGACTGCGGACATCCCGCAGCTTTGTCAGTGTGACAATAAAAGAGTACTTTTAAAACTTAGAAAGCTAAATATAGGCAAGACTGGTATGCATAATGCTGTTCTGTTCCTTTCTGTTCTTTCCCAGCTCCCACCAAATGTGAGTTCAATTGACAGGCTTATGTTGCTCAATTGGGGAGACTGAGGGAAGTAAGTGGTATGTATGCTGCAGAAGAGAAGTGTTATTGTAGCATTAAAAGTTAAAGATAGCTTTTTTGGTCTTTTATAAAGTTGTATTAAATTGACCATGCAGATCTCAACTGTAAAAGCAAGTATGCATGCATTAGTCTGTAGCACAAACCAATTGTAACAGTCCAATATAAGACTGTAGCCAGAGGTTGTAGGTTCAACTACCATGATTCCTGACTATACAATACTGTTACTTCTTAAATAATATTTACATTAAATTAAAAACCGTATGCCAGTGGCACAACGGCCCTGCTGTAAACTGTAATCTGTATAACTGGAACACACTGAACACACATATGTGCAATATATGCACATTTCAAGGATTACTTTCAGCAATCTGCAGTATAGTGTGTATCTGTTAGGACATATATTTAAATGTAATACTTCAGATATAAGAGTTGTATAACTGTGTTAATTCATTGTATGTCACATATGATGGTGTTAATTTTATCTCTCTTTTTTTTCTCTCACCCCAACCCTTTACAGTAAACTCTCAGTCAACCAGAACTAAAGCAGCCAGAAAAAAAAATCAAAGAAATACAGTACAGTATGAAAAATTTAGTTTTTCATGTGTTGTACTTTCTATTTTCTCCCCGCAGAAGCATACCTTACATTTTTAGAGTTTTAGAGTTTTAGACTTTTAAAAAGGAAGATACAAATAAATTCCCTCTCTCCCCAACCTGAGAACAAGATAAATCGCTAAAATGTCAACACTCATTCCATACTCACTCAGTCAGTTTGTATCTGACTGCACATTCTCTCTCTGATCTCTCTCACACACACACACGCACACACACACACACACACACACACACACACACACACACACACACACACACACACACACACACACACACACATAGTCTCTTCAGCTTTCATATATGCATTCTCTCTCTCTCTCTCTCTCTCTCTCTCTCTGTTGAATTCATTCAGTTCCAATCCATTCAGCATGCCACTGAAAACCATTCTGTGTGCCACACTTTCTAGCGGAAATATAAGTTTAAAAAATTATTATTCCAGCCAGGCTTTTAATTACTGTATTTCAATATTAAAATCAAATCAATAAAGTGTTTATGGTATGGTATAGTATAGGGTACTATATCTGTCAGGTCTGTTTTTAATAGTATCTCTCAAGTAACCAGAAACTACACTTATCCGGCATCTGTCAATCTCCATGGGTGCCAGTTAACTGAGATTTTACTGTATCTCTCCTTTTTATTTACTATATGTGTCACAAAATGTCTCCATGTTATCCATGTGTACCACATCACTAAATGCTATACAGCACAGTAAGGTTGGCCAGCCCCAGTGGATCAGCCTGCCTCTGTTCCACAAGCTCCAGCACTGATACCCATCTCATCTGGGAACTAACCTGGCAGTACTGCCTCTACTGCCCCTGCACTATCTGTGCCCTCAGGTAGTACTCCCTGGAAGCTGGTGCAGTGGTACCCTCCATAAGCAGTGGCTGAGCTGGTGATATCATCACCTCAATGAGTTGCCAGGGATGGGGCATAGGGTTGTGCACCACACCATTGGTGTACGGCTTTGCCAGATGGAGAGGATGCTCTCCGTCATGGTCCATAGGAGGAGGAGATGTCAAGCACTCCTAGCCACCAGCAGAGTAAGAGGACAATGATGACAGTCCAGTGGGTGATGACTCAATTCTCTCTGTCTCCAAGCTTGATATCCATGAGCCTGCATTGTCCCCTCCCTCATCCCAATTATGGTGTCCCCCAAGATTTTGTGTCCATCCCCTACCTGCCTATTGTCTAGTATGTTTGAATTTTCTTTCTTACATACCCAGCTTACCTGACCCAGAGATACCTACATCCCTAACCCAGCAGTCCTCTCTTACTGAATTTTAAAAAAATGAGCACCCGTCCCACAAAAAAACAAAAAAAAAAACAAAAACAAATTGTCCCATACATAGTTTTCCATTTCTTATTGACATAGTTGATTTGGTCCAATTCGCTATACAACATGATTGTGTTGTTGTCACCCCTCTTTCTGGAGGTAACAGTCCAAACTCAGTTAATATTCTGCACATATTTTCAGTTTACACTGTTAAAGAAATGGATATATATGGTTCTTTCCTAACACCTCCACATTCCTGTATTACTTTCCTTTTGGTCTTCCCCCTGCTTGCTCCCCATTTCACCACTTTCTATCTACCCCATTTTAACACCTATAATCTGGTCAAAAAATAGAATCACACACAACACACATAAGTAGTAGAAAAAGCAATGGATCCCTTCACTTTTTGGAATCTATGTTTTTGCAAAGTTTCACATTGCTCATCAATGCACAACAACTTGGGAACACATGTTGATGACAATCTACACTTCAATCACTATATGGCCATAGTGGTGACATGCATTTTGCATTGTGCACCTCATAAATAAGGCCATCACATCCCAGACCATGGAGGTCATAGCTCTGCTGTACTCTACCCTTATCAGGCCATTAATTGTCAACAATGATTCCTTCTGTCTGTACCATACTGGACACCTGCAGCAAATGGAGAAAACATAGAGGTCCATGACTGAAATGATCCAGGGCCTCCAAAACATGACACACATGGAAAGACTGAAAGACATGTCACTGTACTCAGTTTCATGCAGGTTGCTGACAGGTGACCTATGCCTGACCTACAGAGCAGTCTCAGAATCTGCCCTACTGGAAATGCTGGACATCTGCAAATCAAATAGGAGAAGAATAACTTGCTTCAGGGATCTCAACCTAGCCTGTGATATAAACAGAACATGCTGGGGAGACAGATATATCTCCCAACGATTGCCAGCCCTCTGTAATAGGCTACCACTGCATGTGAAGCAGTGTTCCTTAATGACACTATTCAAGCTCAACCTTGACAACTGGATGAGTGAATGTAAATTCACCCCTAGGGTGGCACCTGTGTCCCTCATGGACAAAGTCAGTCAGTTATGATCACAAAATCTCTCTGCTAACAATGACATCTAACTATGCTCAATAAGGGTACTTGTGTTTTTACACTGTTAGGCTTGTAAATGTCCTTGGGCCATTAGGCCAGTAAACACCTATGATCCTATGAAGCTATGAACCTATGCAGGCCCCCCCCAACATTTTCTGTCTAGCATGCTCTGCTGATGTCATTCACTATAAGTTGACCTGCAGTCTTGTAAATGTCAGACTTGTGCTATGGTGCTTATGTAAAGAACTGAGTTCTCTAGTCTGTGTACTTAAATAAGTAGGACTTCTATTCTCACTGCAGTCAGCTGTGTGTGTGTGTGTGTGTGTGTGTGTGTGTGTGTGTGTGTGTGTGTGTGTGTGTATGTGTCTGGTCCAAAGAGCAGAAGTATTTACCTTACAGTCACTGCTCCAATCCCATGGATTGACAATATTTTGATAGTTGCACATGCCTACATATCCATTTCATGCAGGCATCCCAACATCTTCTCTCCAACATGCCCTGCTGATGTTATCCACCATGAGCTGACCTGTAGTTTTGTAAAAGTCAGACTTGTGACATGGTGATTGTGTAAAGTACTGAGTTCTGTAGTCTGTGTATTTAGATAGGTAGGGGTTCTATTCTCACTACAGTCAGCTGGCAGTATGTGAGTGTGTGTGTTTGTACTCTTGCTTGAAATTACAGAGAGCCTTTTACACCAGCATGTCTTGCTTGAAATTACAGAGAGCCTTTTACACCAGCATGTGGGACACTGTTATTACCATATTCTCCTCAACAGACACTGCTGATGCTATAAAGTGTTGTCTGAGACACAACAAGTCAGACTTGAGTTGTGGAACTTGCCTTAAATACAGAGCTCTGGACTTTGTGTACTTAGATAGGTAGGGGTTCTACTCTAACTGCAGTCAACTGTGTGTGTGTGTGTGTGTGTGTGTGTGTGTGTGTGTGTGTGTGTGTGTGTGTGTGTGTATATGTGTGTGTGTGTTTAAGCTCTTTCTTAACATTACAGAGAGCCTTTTACTCCAGCATATGGGGGACTGTTGTTACCATATTCTCCTCAACAGACAGTCTTGATGTCTTCAGCTATGTCTGATTTGTGACTATGCACTATTTCCCCCAGGGCAGAATGGAAGACTGGCCTGGAGGCCAGGCAGAAGTCACCTCATCCTATCCAGATTACAGTGATATGCCTTTCAGTCTATCCACATACATCATGGCATGGTTTGTAGGCCTGTGTTTTCTTGGTGAGAAAACCCTGTGTTCTGTCCAGCTGCTGCATGTGTCTAATGAGGTACATGCAAAAGAGTGCATTATACTCTATTAGTGTTCTGATGAGGTTCAAGTACGGTGCTGTCAAACAATCCTAAGATCTGAATATGATCTTATGACTTATGATGTGCACAACATAGGCTTTCAATACCACTTGATGGTCAAAGTTCAGATTGCTATCTACATGTATTCTCAGTGCTTGCATCACTGGGTTTCAGCACAGCAGGACTGTTGTTAATGCTGTAATTAGCATGGTATTCCACTTTTCAGAAGGACAAAGTAAAGACACATTTCTGCATTTATTTGTAAACTGTGTGGCTTTGTCACCAATCATTTGTTTGTGTTAGCCTCCGTTGTATGGTATCATCATAGGTGGACCCAATGATTGCAATCGGTATGCAAGAATCAGCTAGTGCGGTAAGCCAAAGGCCATATACTTTAGCCTGAACTGTTGAGAAATAGATTCCAAACAGTAAAGGGCCAAACAGTGTTCCTGGGGTAAACCAGTGGTGACAGCTCTACTGGTACAGGTTGATTCACAAACTTTCACAGTATACACTCTGTCAATCAGCCCATTGGTTACTCATCTAGTGACATTAGGTTTAATCCCCAGCTGGGATCCTTTCTCAATGATCTCTGCATTGGAGATTGTGTTCAAATCTTCAAATCCTATCACACAGAATCAATGGGCTGTGAGATCACAGATTGCCTGTCACATGACTCATCACATACACCTTTCTAATGCAGGTTAATGTACATATCAACACACCCTCCACACAGACTATGTTTCTGTAGAAGTATGTTTTCAATATGCATCCATGTGAGTTGGGGGGAACAGCACCCAGTGCATACATGTATAGACACATCATGACTCTCCTCATGTGTGAGGTGGACCAACATGTCATCATGGACCTCACACATGAGGAGAGTCAGGATGTGTGAGGTGGACCAACATGTCATCATGGACCTTTTCTAAATGGACATTAGTGATATCCTGGCTGTGAGCAGCAGAGCTGTGTGAGTTGTTAATGCTACATCATGTCTGTTACACCTGTTAGATGTCCTCAAAGAGATCATCAAGGGCATGCATGACAACAACATTATCATCCTTTTGAACTTGATAAGCCCAAGGCATTTGACATAAATCAATACTGAGATATTCACTCAATACTGTCAGATGTGGCCATATACATCTATATCACCAAGTGGGTAGGCCAGTGTATCATATACATGGCATCTAAATATGTTGACATGTGTGACGTGATCTATATCTTAGGTCCAGTGATCAGGTCTGTACATCAGGGCTGTCGCTAGGCTCTTTCCTGTCCATTAAGTAATGGACATCATAGATGACATAAACATCCTGTGTCTAAACAGCTACCTGAGGAACTACAGACTGTGGGCAATCATTGACTGCAACTACGATATTCGTATAATACAGACAGTATCAACACACACCAAAGTCTGCTGACACAGCCATGACAACACCTGCAATGATAAGAACACATGGGGAGATTTGTTACTTCATGAAAGGAAACACAAAACCCAAGTGTAATGTAGACATCACACCCTATAATCAAGTCAATAGGTATGTGACCTGTGCCTTGGAACAGATGGTAAGTGGAACATCCACCAGCATGTGGTCACAGTGCTAACTACTCCCTCCTATGTAACACAAGTACTGAGCATGTGAAGGACATCCACATCAGAAGCCACTCTATAGTTCCCAGCCTTCATTACACCAGTAACTGTGTACAATGCACCTTTCTTCATGTACCTCCCTACACATCTTCCACTGATGTGTAACTGAAGTGTACCACCTTTGTCACAGTGAGCTATCACACAGCTTATTTTGCATAACTAGACATTCTTTCTGTGGCATAAACATTACTTTCTGATGGTGCAGAACCCCCATCAAGGTGTTACACCATATGCATGTGTGCTACCTGTCCTGGTGATGCACATACGTAGGTGTTTGACAACATTGATGGCATGGATTACATTCATGACATCTGGATTTTGCCATATATATGCCATGCACACCAGTCAACTAGCCTGTATTGATCATATTGTCACATATAGGTATAGCAGTGTCACTCCTAGCACCTCAAGCAGATGTTACAGTGCCAGGACAGTGTGCGTGATTGCCCTCATATAGTGTGGACATATCATAATAGTTGTACAAGTGTGATTGTGCAGAATCATCTCTGATAACTCTAAATCACATATGTTATGTCAGAGGCATGGGATTACTGGTGGTGTTATTCAGATATTGTCCATGATTGTGGTTGCTTCTTTTAATGTTTACCATGAGCCTTTACCTGTGTCCCACTTGCTGGAGACCTCTGCTGAGATTACACTCATATTCAGGCAAATCAGTTTGCACAGCTTCACTATATGTACCCTACCCCAATTGTATGTCAGATCCCTGATAGATGTCCTCTGCATTATTCATGTAAGGATTATTATCTCACACAGACATCCTCCTCACTGTTATGTCACCTTGTGTGATAGTCACATAATACACATTTTCACTGTGCAATCCCTACTGTACCTTACTGATATGTGATTGGTGTAGCTGCTACAACCGTCTTTCATTGACATGCCCTCATTTGATGTACAGTAGGTTGTTTCACTTGTCCTCTTTCCCTGTATTCATTCCTATAATTCATCTGTGTGTCCTTATTCAGTACACAGAGTTTATTGAATCCCAGTGATAGTCTTCCAATAAGTACATTTGTAAAACGCTCAGTTATAATTTATTTAAAATACCTTCAAACCCACATTAAGGACATGTCCCACTATTACATTTTACCTTACCTTACATGTACAAACACATTTTAATGTGTACACACACACACACACACACACACACACACACACACACACACACACACACACACACACACACACACACACACACACACAATGTTACTTCACTACAGTTGCAGTTATGAGAATGATAGTGTTTTGTGAGGGTAGTATACCTTTAAGGATAAAGATTTATGGGTGACGTAGGTTCAGTCGACATTTAAATTGGGGGTATTTTCATTTTTGTTTGTTCCGAAGAAGTCCACGATATTAACAATGGATGAAAGTGCTAAATGTTAACTTTTATGTATTTTTATTAAATCTTTTTTGTGCAGTCCTGTGGCGTCTGACACTTTGTTGGCAGTTAGTGTATCCTACTGGTTACTAAGAACGTTATGAATAAATTAATATGTCGAAAAGACCCATGTAATCAACATAGCCTGTAACAATAAAGCATGTTGTTAAATTATGTCAGCAACAAGTGGGACATTAATGCCAAGTGTAGGCAAACTCAATTAATAATTTCCAATAAGTTTAGCTCTCATTTTAAGTTTAAAATACAATAACACTTGTCATTATAATTCTGATAAAATCACAGAAGTAGCATCATAAGCAGAATTGATTAACCTTACCAAAATTAAAAAAAAAAAAAAAACAGTATTTATATGGCTACATACCCAGGTACCTTAGTAACCAAAAATCTAAAATCAGCTACTGGATTAAGGCTTCCATTTTTATATCATTACAAAAAGATGAAATGGCAATTGTGGTGCCAGTTCACAATGATGTCTTTAACTTCCCTCTAAAAATTATAGACCTATCAGTCAGAATCATATCCCCTACAATCATGTGAAGAAAGTACTATTTCAGATGAGTGTTAGAGAGAAGTTTGATCTGTTGGAAACACAGCAATAAGATTTTTGTAGGCAACATACCCGTTATATTTTTCCGAGTACAGTACCTTGGCACTGGATGACAGTATACCTGCTTTATACCCTGACTTGGCTAAGGCATTCAATACCATCCCACAAAGTGGAATTATCAGTACCATTTACTGTAGTGTGATGGACCTAACAGACCAAACTGGGGGAAGAGCTGTTACTGGAAATTATAGGCAGACTGTGATGTGAGGTTTGAGTTATATGTCAGGTCCCTAAGGAAACATTTCCTGATAGCTTCATTTTGGAACAGTCTTTGTTAATATCAAATCATCTAGAGAGGTTTGGATGAATGGTTTGGTGACTTGTAGTGAGCACAGGTTTACAGTTCAGAAACATATAAATTATCTGTATTATTGGTGTAATGATCCCTTACTAGAAACATTTTATTGTTCCATTTTATAAGAAGAATATAAATTATAAATACTCCATAAAATGTCTGAGATATCTATTATATCCAAAATTATAGACTCCAGAACTATAAAGACATCAAATTCAGTTTTGATTGGAGCATTTCAGCTGTAGTGCAAAACTGTTATACCGCTACCCACCTAGTTCTTAAGGGCATCGCTAATACATCTAAAAATATGCTACCCCAAAAATGTTATACCGCTATCCACCTAGTTCTTAAGGGCATCGCTAATACATCTAAAAATATGCTACCCCAAAAATTTTATACTGCTATTCACCTAGTTCTTAAGGGCATCGCTAATACATCTAAAAATATGTTACCCCAAAAATGTCATACCGCTATCCACCTAGTTCTTAAGGGCATCGCTAATACATCTAAAAATATGCTACCCCAAAAGTGTTATACTGCTATTTACCTAGTTCTTAAGGGCATCGTTAATACATCTAAAAATACGCTACCCCATTAATGTCATTGGTTAAACAATCAATGAGTTTAACGTTGAATTGTGTTCATACTTTACTAAAAGCATTGTTTCACCTGAGAATTTCCAGTGATATTAAGTAAAAGGAATTTGGGGTTCACAGTCCTTTGCTTAAAAAGGAAGACTGAAACATCGTTAATTATTTTCTGCATCATATGGAGTATTAGGAGAGGGCTTTAGCTTAGCATACAGAACCTTCAAAGACCCCTTTATGACAGAATCTGTGTATTTTAGCTTGCATGCCAGCTGGAATGAATGTGGAGAGTTTGCGAGTGTGCATTAAGAATTAACAATCCTAAAATCGGAGGTGCGTTTGTAATAGAGTGACATATTCTTCTGCAGAATGATATTTAACTTAATGTACTAAATAATGCACCCATTTATGCATTTATAAACAAATAACTCTGTGAATGTCAATATGGATTTAGACATGAGATTATGGCGTGGTGTAATCTGTAATTGGTCCGATAAGGGCTGTATAAGTGGAAACAATTTTTTTTTAATTTTATTTATTTGTTAAATGGGTGAGTGTGCTGGTCAAAGATAATTTTCAGCCATAATATGGGCTATAAGGCAAGAGCAATCAGTTCTCAATCTTATTGAGGAACAGAAGGGAAACTTTATATGTTATACAAATTAAAGAGCTCTATATAGGTATCAAATAAAAGGGCATCATCTACAAGGACTGCAAGTTTCAGAGTTGCAACTAGGGTAGGGTGAAGGAGTGACTTGCATAGGTGCAAATTGTTAGAGTATAGAAGCGCTTCAATAATGAATTAATTAATTAGTGGGCGTTCAAGCTCTTGTCTGTTTGAGAAAGTGGCAGCCAGCAAGTGTATAGCTAGCATGTAAGCACACGAGAGCTTGTTGTAGATCTTAACCTGAGCAAGCCTGTGTTTTTCTTAATATAATGAGACTCTCAAACCAGAGTTACCAACTTGTCATCCATGCAGATATTAAAATTGCTAAGAAGAATGAGGATATGGGGACAAAGTACCAAGTCAGAGAGAAAGTTGCTGAATGCTTGTATCACCGTCCTCAAATAACCAGGTTTATGTGAGATGAGAAGAAACTTGTAATTAGCTCCTGCAGTAAGAATGTTTCCAAAGAGCTGGTCATCCTTGTGACAGCATTAGTCAGTTGAGGACTGTAGCTTTAGTAGATGGCAACCCCAGTGTTGTGACAAAAGATACTGATGAAAAGATTATTAAAGTACAAAGTACAAAGAGAAAGACAGAGAGGGAAAAAGGCTCTGCCATTAGGAAAGATGCAAAGGATTAATACATCTGCATTGTATGTGGCAGGAGTAAGTTCTTTCTTTTAAATTATCTGTACAGCTGCCTGAACCACTACTAGATACATTAGACAGCCTTTCTTTAATGTTTTTCCTGAGGACTGCGTATCAGGAGTACAACAGCTCTTCATGATATACTGCACTAAGGGTATTGCAGCATAAATGCTTCTATTGTGGATAGAACCTATGACCAGCTTTTCTGATAACAAACACATGGTTGTTACCTTCCGAGCCACTAACGATCTCCGACACTGAATAAAATAACCAAGGGTAGTAATCAATTCTGTGAAAAATGAAAGGTGCAGACATCAACCTTTAACATTTTTCTTTTATATTAAAGAGCAGGCAGCTAATACATCATTTACTTGAAGGCAGGTTAGCAGTGCTGCTTTTGAGCAGAAATTAAACAAGTTTGGAGAAAACAATATGTAAATTTACTTGTTTCCAGCCTGGTAACCACTTACGAATTCCATTAGCACAGCAGTAGTGTAACAGGTAAGAGCAAATAGACTTGCACATTAATCTTATAAATAAATCCATTGCCCACTGCACATTATAATTTTGCACTTAAAATTATGTACCATAGCTGAAATACAGGCAGAGGTGAAAAAATATATAAATTCTAGAAAAAGGCTGTTAGTAGGGTGCTTTGAATGATCTGGTAATGTTTCAGAATACCATCCAAAATGGCAATGAAGGGTCCAGTAAAATTCATTTCAGCTAGAAAACAATTTGCACTTCTGTTAAAATAGTGAAAGAAGGCTGATACATGAAATTATTTAGATTGCCATTTCACAGTTACATCTTAACAAAGATTACTTGCCACTGATTTTTTTGATTTTATTTTATTAATAACTTACTAGGCACAAGTACCTCTTTTCATATTTTGATGTTGGAGGAATAGTTGGTTAAGTGACTTTCTCAAAGGTCCACAGCAGGCAAATGGAAACTGAGAAAGTCCAACTCAGGACTGCTGAATAGCAATTGATATCCTTAATTCTCTGCACCAAAATGCCAAACTATTTATATAAATAAATGTTGTTGACAAGCTATGTCACTGAGACCAAATTAATTATTTTGTTTTGGTAACTAATAGTGAAAACAGTCCTACTATAAATTGCTTTGTGAATGCTGATGGTGGTGGTGGTGGTGGTCAGCCAATGAATGAATCAGGGTAATGCCAGTTGCTTTTCTCAGTTATTTACAGCCTTATTTTGTCACAGTTTTACATGAATGTTGAATGAGTTCTCAGTCATTGAATACATCTGCTGTAATACACCGCATCAACATGCATATTGCTGCAATAATCCCTGAACTGTCACTGAAAGATGGGCAGAAAATGTACCAGCAATGCATGTTTTGAAAATAACAAAAGGCTGTATGATACACAGGATTTTTTTCAAAATGATCTATTTGGTGCAAGGGAACTTTGTCATCCATATCTTTGTTAGACACACATTATCCATGCGCAGTGTGCATCACAATTTCAGTTTGTGGCTGATGCAGTAAGAATTTGTTACAAGATGGGTTTAACACAAGATGTCATTGGGTGCACATCTCATTCTGTTAATTATAGCAGCAAAATTTGTTTTGTGGGAACTAGATCAACCTGAGCATGCTAATGACACCTCACCTGATAGCATCCTGCAGAGAGCTGTCTTATGCAGAGCACTACCTTTGCAGGGTGACCTAGAATGGACCATTATATTCCACTTGCATCAGGAGTTCATAGGTGACTATTATGACACCTTGCATCAAGTTTGGGACATAAGGTACCATAAAGAAAAGACCATGAAGCATAATATGGCTGTAGTATGAAATTCATGGCAAATCTGATAATTTTCTGGATGGGAATTTTTATGATCTAAGATTTACATGAAGCCCTGTGTACATTATTTGAAACCCTAAGGGTCCAGCTATGTTGTTGATGCTCTGAATTTGGGAATGAGTCTAGGAGTCAGTAAGGCTGGTTTATGCAGAGGATTAAGGCTCTGAGCTGTTAATGAGCTGTTTCCTTTCTCCATAGTATAGAGTTTGATTCCTTCCACCTCCAGTTGCCTACTGTGTGGCTCTGAGCATGTCACTTAACTAGACATTAGTCCCAGGTTGCCCCTGGGAAGGGATACTTGTGTCCAGTGGACTTGTCAGTTAACAAATGTCCCAAAAAGTCTGTCTGGAGCAGAAATGCAAAGTCTTCATCAGATAGCTGTTTTCCCTTGTGACAGGATAAGAGGAACAAATACCTGTCATTATAATGACTCATAGGTTCATAGGTTCATAGGTTTATACTAGGCTATCTGCCCGAGGGCATTTACAAGCCTAGCCCATAGTTTTGTGGCTTACGCCACCCCTTTAGTTTGGAGAAACTATGCCCATTATTTTGCAGTGCCTCTGTTGAGCAGAGACACTGAGGTAATCCCTGGGGTATATCTGCGATCTCCCATCCATTGGTCAAGATTCCTCTTGAACAAAGCCAGCAAGGTGCTCTGCCTCACATATACTGGGATTTTGTTCCACAGCATAGGGAGTCTTTGGGTGATGAATCTATCCCTCCAGCACGTCCTATTAATAGCTGTGTCTAGGTTTAGGTTTCCTGCCCTTGTGGCTCTAAGAAATTTCGATTTTTTGAGGTGAAGCATGTTCATCAAATCTGGGTTTGACATGGCCTTGTATGTCAGGCACAGGTCACCTCTGAGCAGGCGGTAAGCGACTGAATAGAGCTGGAGTTCTTTCAGCCGGGCAGCATAAGACATATCTTTGAGACCTTTTATCCTTTTGGTGAGGAACTTTTGGGGCCTCTCCAGCTGCTGCAAGTGTCGGGTCAGATACATTCCGAATGGGGCATTGTACTCAATCATTGGTCTGATGAGTGATGAGTACAGGTTAGACTATGACCTCCCTTGATCTAGATGTGAATCCCTTCATGATCAGGTGGGCAATGTAGAAGGTCTTCCTAACTATTTTAGCAACATGAGTGTCGAATGAAAGGTTACTGTCAACCTGGGTCCCCAGGTCCCTGATAACTTCTTCTGTGCTCAGTGGATTGCCTCTTATATGGTAGCTAGGGGTAACCTTGATTTTCCCGAAGGGTATGACTATGCATTTTTTGGCATTTAACTTTAGGCCATGGCTCCGGCACCAGTTATCTGTTTCTGTGAGGCCCTTCTGAAGGATATCTGTGTCAGATGTGTTTTCGACTATGGCGCCCAGTTTGCAGTCATCTGCAAACTTGGTCAGCCATAACCCTCCTGTGTTTGCTTGTACTTCGGAGAAGTAGATGCCAAACAAGAGTGGGCCCAGGACTGAGCCCTGTGGGACACCACTTGTGACAGGCATTGAGTCTGACATGGCGCCAGCAACTCTGACCCTGTGGGTTCTGTCACTCAGCCAGTTTGCAACCCATCTTGTGACGTATGGGTTTACCTTTAGGCTGATGAGTTTTCAATGATACCCGAGTGGGGTATTGTATCGAAGGCCTTTGCTAGGTCCAGGTAGGCTGTATGAACTGCCTTACCCTCATCAATGGCCTTGGTGACCGTTTCAAAGAAGTCAACCAAGTTTAGAAGGCATGATCTGCCTTTGACAAAGCCAAACTGGGTTTGATCCAGAGTCTGCAAATTCCTATGTCTTTATTTATGAGATCCATTATGATCCTTTCCATGGCTTTGCAGATAAGGCTTGTCAAGCTAATGGGACGGTAATTTCCAGGGTCGGTGGAGGCACCGCCTTTGTGAAGTGGGACCACAGTCGCTGTGCGCCACTCCCTGGGTATGTATCCAGAGGTGAGACTGAGATTAAACAGCTGTCCTAACTGTGGGTTTCATTCCTCGTTGAGTTCGTGGAGTACACATCCGGGGACACCATCAGGTCCCATGGATGCAGTGTTTTTTGCCTTGGAGAGAGCAGTTTTCACCTGGGCATTTGAGATGTTTGGGGGGCTACTATCATTTGGTATAGATATATCTCCTTTTGGAGGGGAGGGTGGGGTGAAGTTTGCACTGAACCTGTCAGCCAGTATGTTGGCAATGTCTGTAGGATCAGTAATCTTCACATCGTTTTGAACTAATTCTGAGCATATCTGGGAGCTTTCTCCCAGGTTTCTAACATAGCTAAAGAAGGCCTTATGATTGTCTTTTGAGTTCTTAGCTATTTTTTTCTCAAAATTTGCTTTGGATGATTTTATGAGAGCTCTTAGCTTTTTACTTATAATGATCAAAGGTGTCTTACCTCTTAAGGATTTAGCTCTATCTTGTAGTAGCTTCCTCCTTTTGTTGTAGAGTTTGTTTATGACTGGGGTCCACCAGGCTGGACGCCTGCCTTTGGTATAAAGAGTCTTTGTTTTGTTTGGGATTGCCTGATCCATGCAGTCCTGCAGGTGCTGGTAGAAGGCATTTGTAAGTGATTCAGCGGCTTGAGTGTTTACCGCAGGCTCGGGGCCTTAAAGGAGACCACACTAGTCTTTAGAAGTGTGAAGTCAGCTTTTGAGAAGTTCTTTACTGTGGTTTTTTTTGTTTCAGGTGGGGGTGGGATGAGGACCTCCAGCAAGATTAGCTTGTGATCTGATCTCACCAGTGAGGGGTATACTTCAGGTGTTGAACATTGTGCTCCCATGTTCGTGATGATGAGATCAAGTATGTTGTCTCCTCTTGTGGGGATGGTGACTAGTTGTTCCATGGCATTTGAGTTTATGAATTCCAGGAACTTTTGGGCCAGAGTGTTTGGGCTTGAATAGTGTTCCCAGTCTATATTTGGGTAATTGTAGTCACCTAGTATAATGGTGTTCGGAGATACATTTATCCCCTCCAGTGTTTTCAGGAAAGCCATGTGAGGTTCCTGGGTTTGCGAGGGTGGCCTGTAACATGCTACAAATTGTAGAGCAGTCTTGCCTATGGTTAATTGCACCTGGATGGTCTCCGATGCATCGTGCGTTGCCACCAATCTTGAGGTGTGGGTGTCCTTGATGAATATGGACATCCCCCCTCCTTTCTTGGTATTGTCCGAATTTTGGGGCCGGAACGCATGAAATGAGGTAAAACCTGATAGTGCTGGGGTGCTCTCAGGAGCCTTGAACCAGGTTTCTGTCACAGCACAGACATCGATGTTCTCCATACTGAGAAGGGCCTCGAGTGCGTGCATTTTGAGATTGAGACTTCTGGCATTGAGCAGCATTACCCTTAGTTTTTTTCCATTATTGAGTTCTAGGGTGGTAGGTTTAGAATTTGAGCCTTGCCTAAAAAGGCACTATGGGGTGGCAATAGCCTTTGCCAATATCCGAATCCCAGGGTGACAGGTGCAAGCCATCCCTTGAAGCAGCGGCTTGTCCAGCATGTCATCCCAGGCAGACAGACATTGGATCCCCTTTGAATGACACCAGAATTTAAGCCAATTGTTAAAGCTGATCATCTTATCTCTGTATTGTGGCATCATTTTTGGTGAAGGTAGGATACTGCTCAATGTCAGGGTCATACTTGCCTGGGCTACATAATCAGAGAGCTCCTCAATGTCTCTTTTCATGTAGTCCAAGGAGGTACGTCTCAGGTCGTTTACACCAGCGTGGACAATGACTGAGTCGCACTTGTACCTGCTGTTGAGAGACCTGAGTGCTTGCGTTATGTGGCGGATTCTAGCGCCCGACAGGCAGCTTACTGTGACCTTCTCCTTGTTCAATCTGGTGAGCGTGACGTCAGTGTGTCTGACTATTGAGTCACCAATGACGAGTATGTTTGGCATTGTGTTTGTCCTTGAGGGCTGTGACTGTTTGACACTCTGACTATGTGGTCTATGTGTTGCAGGTGTTGTGTTCTGAGGTGGTAGTTGTTTGGGTGTCTGCTTTGGTGGCCTCTGCTGTTTTGGTAGATTTTTGGTCAGAGCCTCCGAGTATGTCTTTGTGTGATTATGTGTATGATTTGAAGTTGTGATGGTACTATGTGTGGCTGGGTATGTAATGTGTGTGGTTACCATGACAAATGCCAGCTATGTTAAAGTGGGAAATCATCTCTTTGGGGAAAGGTGAGCTGGGACAGGGATTCATGTCATCACATATCCCGTTTCCATAAGAAATAAAAAGTAAAATGCATTAGTAACATGACTATATCATAAATCCATGCTGTTATTCAATTAAAATTATCTCCTCATTGTCATCTAAAGCCGAAATACACAGAGAAAAATATCACTGCTGTGAAAAAAGTTAAACTTAAAACTGTAGTGCCCATGACAGTGCTAACTACAAGTCTGAAGAGAGATTATCTTATAATATTGTGTGTGTGTGTGTGTGTGTGTGTGTGTGTGTGTGTGTGTGTGTGTGTGTGTGTGTGTGTGTGTGTGTGCGTGCATATGAGAGTTTTTTGTCGAATATGAAGAGGAAATGAAAGTGGAAGTGACTTAAATTTCTATTCTGCAGTCTTACTAGAAGCCTACTTCATTTTCAGCGTTACAAATAAGCTCACAGAGGTAAAGATTAAATGTCATTTCCATCAACAGCTCTTAATTTTTTATTCACTCCTATCAGCACAATAAAACACTTTGAAGGTGTATAATTCAGGGGAAAAATTCTGCTGCTTGGTCACAGAAATTTAAAGGCATACAGTGCTTTATGTTGAAAAATACCTTAAAATTGTTTCATAATTTTCAGTAATCGGACAGCCCACTGTGTCCTGTTACATGAATAGATATACACACACACACACACAAACACACACACACACACACACACACACACACACACACACACACACACACATGTATCAGGAAGTGTTACCCTAAATGAGAAAAGTTCTGGAAATATGAAATAAACAGTTAATTATTTAAGGGTGTCATAATGTAGAAGACTGAAACATTTTATTGAAATATATGCTTAAAAACAGGGAGTTGTGATACAAAGCTAAAAATGAATCCTGCTATTAATACTAAGAAAGTATTAAATAGAAAAGAAGAACATGATATGGTCTCTAAGGACAGAGTATAATATGTAATAAGACATGTTTAGAACATTCATAATAGAACTTCAGATTCTGGAAAATTGAGGATGAACCATATTTAATACAGATGCTCTAGGGTTACAATAGGTAGGAAGGATGAATGGACTTTGTGGGTCAGGTAGCCCTTGGGGATGACTCCTTTGAAGTATGTATTAGTTTGATTGGTTAATTACTAACTAGGTGGTAAACACAGTGCAGTGCTCTTACTGCTCCTTAGTACTTATTTGTATGGTTATGCTTATGTCATCTATTTACTTATCTGCCTGCCTATTTCCATGTATGCCTGCCTGTTCATGTGTGCATCTATCCTTCCATGTATGTATGTATGTATGCATGTATGCATGTATGTATGTACGTACTTATTTGTATGCTTATGCCTATGTCATCTATTTACTTATCTGCCTGCTTCTTTATTTCCATGTATGCCTGTCTATTAATGTGTACATCCATCCTTCCATGTATGCATGCATGTATGTATTTATTTGTATGCGTATGCCTATGTCATCTATTTACTTTCCCTGCCTGGCTCTTTATTTCCATGTATGCTTGCCTGTTCATCTATGGATCCATCCTTCCATGTATGTATGCAAGCACATATGTATGCATCTATCTATCTATCTATCTATCTATCTATCTATCTATCTATCTATCTATCTATCTATCTATCTATTTACCTATCTAGTATTTGCTTATGAAATAAGCACAACATACTAGACATGGTTTATTGTTAGCTGCAACCTAACATGTAATGTTGAAAGACAGCAGAAATTGTGAATTTCAAACAGTAAATCCAGGGGTAAGAAAAGAATAGTGAATACTGTATAAAATTAAAATATATTGCATAACAAAATGCCTGCATGCACTCAATAACAACACTAAGAAAGACAAAATTCATCTATTAACAGATTTCATTTTCTATGTAGTTTTAACCTAAGCTATATAAATTCCAAAAGCGTATCTATTTCCCTCTCAATTTCTTAGCACAAGAATTCTGGACAAAGACCTAAAATCAGGGTGGTCCCTATTAGATTGATGAAAAATCAAAATCTTGAATGGCTTAGAAGTCGAAAATGCCGTTCTTTGTAATCTCTATTGTGAGATCGCAGTACAGTGAAGATCAGAAAATTTGCCCTTTCCTCACTGTAGTGTGATCTCAGAGTTGGAATATATATTTAGTGGGGAGGGGGCACAGCCCCCCATAATAGCAATTTCGATTTCCTGCATTTCCGCTCATATGAGCATTCGAGATTTTGAAGTTTTGTCTATATAATATAGACCCAAATCAGAGACACATTTTAAACATTGCTCTTATAACGTTATAAAGTTGTTAGAATTATTATTCTTTGGGTTAGCGTGTATTTTCTGAAGGCTATGAAGTCAGAAACTCAAGTGTCTGTAATTATTTAATGACTTCAGTCCATTATCATTTGCCAGAAAACTACAGATTTTATAAGGAATAGAACCAAAAAAATGATGCAAAGATCTGGACATTCTGTGAAAATCTGGACAGTTGAGAGGCATGTGGTCATTTAAGAGACATAAACTAATGCTTTTATTGTACTGGTGACAATTTAGTTGAAGACATGGTTCACAAAGTGTGTACTTTATCTTGGAAAAGGAATATGAATCATCATAGTGACATCACTATCCTCAATTTTATTTCTTAAGCATTGTTGAAGAGGGTCTTTGTTTCCTTACACACATAATTTAAATAAGTAAGAAGTGAGTACCAAAGCCCAAGTAAAACTCTAATTTAAAAATATTTCATAGTATTGTTTAAAATGTGTTCAGAGATTACTGCTACGCTGTTTCTGCTTGTCTTCATAAGCCACCACTGACCTGGGTGTCTGATGAACAATTAAAGAGTGCACCTATGTACAGTTTATCACTGTAGTGGTCTGTATGTACCAGGCAGCAATTTAGTAATGTGATTGTGTCATATATAATCAGTGACCACTTGAACTTCTGTTCCAGATTTGAGTAACATGAATCCTCAGATCTAGCACCTACACCTAGGTTCATAGGTACTTACTAGACTATTGGTCTCTGAGGATCTTAAGAAGTCTAGCCTTACATTCTCAGGGTAATTTTTATAACTTATAGTTTCTGTACAAATAACCCAGAGCTGGGCAGAGCAAGGATGTGTTAGGACATTTACATGTTGTCCCTATCCATGAGGGCAATGGTACTAAACTGGGGGTGAATTTGCAATTACCCATTCATCTGTCCAACTTAAACTTAAATAGTGTTAGAGAAGTATTTTGCTTTATGTGGAGTGGAAGATGGTTCCCTAGAAGCAGAGTTTTCTGTGATACAAAGCTATCCCACCAACATGTTTTGTTTACATTGCAGAAGAGACTGAGATCCCTTGAGATGGCATATATGCCACCATAGGACTTACAAATGCATAATAGGTCTAAAAGGATAAGGTTTGTTGAGGCTTTGTATGTGAGGCAGAGAACACTTCTCAGTAGCCTATGTCACATTGAGAAGAGGGGGAAAGGCTTTGGGATGGTCTGCACAGGTTTTATGATTTAGGCCCTCGATTTTCTTCCTGTGGAAGCATTGTGACAAATGTTAGAACAAGTACATATACAAAGGGGTATTATACTTACTGATTGGTGTAAGGAGTGGCAAATACAGTGAAATGATCACGTGCCTGGACCTGGACACTATACTTTGAGATATAGATTGTGTGATGAAAAAATGACTTCCTTATAAAAGTAGTTACATGATGATCAAAGGACAGTTCATCTTAGGTTCATAGGTGTTTACTAGGCTAATGACCACAAGTGTCTTTTTAGGCTTAGCCATGCATCCCAGATCTCTGACAAGTTCTGATACTCTTGGTAAGTGTAAGCAGGGGCCTGAGAGATGAACCATTTACTGGTTACCTGTGTCCATTAGAGACATAGGTGCCAAACCAGAGATGAATTTCCAGTTTCCCATCCAATTGTCCAAGTTGCACTTGAATTGGACCAGGGATGAACTCTGTTTCACAAGGATAGGGAGGTCATCAACATAGGTCACAGATCTCTCACTATGGCATCAGTTTTCAGGGGTAATTTATCAATGTGATAGTTACAAGGGCAGTCATGCTTGCTGAAGGACAGGATAAAAATTTATTGGAACTTAGTTTTAGCCCATTGTTTTGACACCAGCTATTTATATGGGACATGCCCTCTTGGAGGATCATGGTTTCCTCTGGTAAATTTATGATGGCATCAAATTTGGAGTCATCTGCACACCCTTAGCATTTGCTTTAACCTTTAAGAAGTAAATGCCAAAGAGGAGTTGATCAAAGACTGAACCCTGGGGTACCCCTCAAGTGATAGGTCTTTTGGAAAAGGTAGATCCACACACCTTTATTTCTTTGGTTCTATTTGTGAGCTAAATTGCTATCCAATGAGTTACACATGGATTCACATTTATCTCAGAGAGTTTATTGCATGATACCTGAGTGTAGAATGATGTTAAACGCCTTTGCAAGATCTAGATGTCTGGTGTGTACTGTTTTGCCCTCCTCCTTCACTAGATTACATTTTTCAAAGGAGTCAATCAAGTCAAGAAGGCATGATCTACCCTTAATGAATTTGAAATGGCTTCGATTGAGAGTCTGAATATTACCTATACCCTTATTTATTATTTCCATAACAATCCTTTCCATAGCCTTACAGATGAGGCTGGTCTGGCTTATGGGTCTCTAATTACCCAGGTCATATGAAGTTCCACCTTTATGCATGGTAATGACTGTTCCTACCTTCCATTCATCTGACAAGAAACCTGTTTTAGGCTGATATTAAACAGCCACTCTTGGGGTTCTGATTAGTCATGTTTCAAACTGACCAATAAGGAGCTTGGTATGTTGTCCTGCCACATAGAAGTAGTGTTCTTGTCTTTAGATAGCACCTTGATGACTTGCTCTTTGGATATTGGGGTAGTAGATTCAGGTATGATATTAGAGGGGAGAGGAGGGTGAAGTTTGAGGTAAATATGTCTGCTGGTAGAGTAACAATGTCCACTGAGTCAAAGTATGTGATATAATTCACAATTGGCTATGCACAGTGCTGGGTATTGTTTATGTGTTTTCTTATATAGTTAAAGACGGTTTTGTGTTTTGCCTTACCTGGCTGGCTATATTTACTTAATATCTTGATTAGGCTGACTTGCTCAGGGTCTAGAGTTCCTTGATTAGTTCAGCAAGAGTGTTTTTGGCATCTTGAAAGTTAAATTTATTTTTGTGTGTAATGAGTTTTTGGTTTTATTATTTTTATATTATGATTCCACTATAAGGGTTTATTTTTTTAATTTTGGTATTGTATTTATTTTTGAAGGGGGGTAGAGACATCTACATGGTTATTTACACATTCATAGAATTTGGCAGTAAAGAATTCTGCATAAATAGTGTGGTCATCAAAGTGGCAGGGACTTTTGAATTTTGAATTCCCAACAACCTCTCTCCCCTCTCACACAGCTTTTCACTATATCCATTCATACTCAGACCCCTTCCACAAGAGTACCTATCTATTATTCTACATTTCAGCTTCTACTTTCCCCAAAAGTATCCCAAACTACTTCATATTTTAACTGCATCTTCATACTTTATCCTTTCAAACCCCTCCATTTCTTACATTTCAGAAACATAAATGAAGATACCAGGGCAACTTAACCATCTTCCTTCATAGAAAATACTTTCTTCCTACACATCTTCTACTAGCCTTCAGACTCCACCACACCTGAATATCCTACAGCCCTGCAACTTCTAGCAATAAAATGCAGATCCCTTTATTTAATCTTGTTACTGCTCGATTTATCCTCTATTCTTTACCTGTCATCATATCATAACTAATAGCTTTCAATACCTCTCCAACTCTGTCCCAACCACCTATCCATACTTCTTCCCTAACCTCTCCATGCATCACACAACACCTGTTTAATGACAACCCAGACATTTAGCCCAAATATAGACTGATTAACTCCATTTCAACTCAATTGAAAATAAAATTAAGTGGAAAAATGCTCTAAATAAAACAAGCATCAATTATACTCCAATATACTAAAATCCTCCTTGGATGAGACATTCACCCTAATCCTGGCCCCACCTATCATAAGCAACATCAAAACGATTCTCTTTCACAACTACCTTAACCCCTCCAACGGTCAACCACCAACCCCAGTATTTTAACTTTTGCCACCATAAATATTAGAAGCATAAGAAATAAAACTACTGAGCTACATGCCTGGATTACCTAACGCAAGCCGGATATTCTTGCTATAACTGAAACTTGGCTTAAACCTGGCATAAGTGACTCCAAAATTACAATGATAATGTAAAGAGGAAAGGTGGTGGCATTGCTTTAATACTTCCCAACAACTACCACATTTTCCCCTACAACAAACCAATAGCAAAATTCAGTGCAGCAGAACTTCTTATTACTTTTCTGAAAAAAAAAAATACAAAGACAAAAAGATATGTAGATGTGTGTTAATGTCCTTTAGATCCATTCTGGTGACAATGCAGCTCCACTGGAAGATATCCTTCACTGGATTTCCATAACCGTTCCAAAGAAAAAAATACTACTAGGTGATGTCAATATCAATTGGTTGGACATATCCTCTAACTCCCCCTACATCTAGCATGAACTTACATGGTTTCACAGAATGAATTACTAGCCTTACATATTATAGCAAGTCATCAAATTCCTTATTAGACTGGATCCAAGTATCAGACCCTGGCAAATTCACCACCACAGGTACAATGTCAGACTCTCTCAGTGACCATCCCCCAATCTATACCACCAGACATCTCACACATCCACTTAAATGGCATGCTTATAAAATAACATGCAGGCTGTCCATGTTTAACCCACAAATATTAAAAAGTAGAAAGAAAAACTCCAAAACCAACACAAACCCAGCAGTGGAAAACAGGATATCTGCAATGTAGTAAAGCACCCGACTCCACGGCAATAAATTGACCCTTTATTCACAAAAAACAAGACAGATTGAGCGCTTTCGTCTCCACCCTGGAGACCTCTTCAGAATCAATTATGTCAAACAACAGAAATGTATATATACTGTAAGCAATACAATTAATTAATTAAAATGATGATACTCAATTAATCAATAAATAAAGATAGTGTTAAAAGATAATTAAAAGAAATGTCAATAATGAGCTGGATAATTTTCCTGCACCTACACTACTACATAATTTGTGTCGTATCAGACTTTGCACTTAAAACAACATATGGTTACAATAAGGTTAAAATGTATATGACAAATAACATATACATATGAATGAAAATTAAATGTAATAATAATAGGATAAATGAAATGAGTGAAACCAAGTGATGTCAACTGACTGTATTCTATATAACTGTTGTTTTAGTTCTTGTATCTGTGTTACTAAAAATGGAAAATAGAGAGTATGTTACTTTTTATGTTTCAGAAGTATGTGTGTTAATGGTTAAAAAATAGATGAAGTGTTAAGGTTATATGTAGAGTAAATGAATTTATAAATAAATATAAAATCTAAAATATGTATGTATATATATAAAAATGCATAATTATATAGATATAAATATATAAATATATAAATATGTAAATATAAGTGTAAATATAAATGTAAAAATAAATATGAAGTAAAGGAATAACTATATATACCCGTGCAAATATGTATGTTAGTATAAAAAGTATTATGTATAAATATGAATAAATATGAGTGTATAAAAAACTCGGTGAGTATAAATACAAATGTAAATATAATGTAAGTATAAGTATAAATATAAATATAAATTAATACATGAATGTATGAATATATCTAGATATTAAATGCGTAAGCATCTAGATTGTAAAATGTAAATAAGAAATATGTATATGATAAAGATGAATGAAATGTATAAATGGGATATATTGAATGTGAACTACTATATTTAGACACTATTTTCCACTTAAATAGTGTTTTTTAGGGTCCAAAGCTAAAACTTTTAATGCTGGTGCAATAGATATACAATCGTTTAAACCTTGGCCGTTGCAGGCATCTAATCTGAGTTGCCACATCATTTCTCTGTATAATAATTTAGTAGTCCAGTCTCCCCCTCTATCAGGACTATCAACAACTTCTAAAACCCAGAATTTAAAATTGGCATTGAGACATACTAAGGAATGTCTATAAAGAGCATTATTTACATTTTTAAGATTAATGTCTCTTATGTGTTCATAAATTCTTCTACGTAGGTGTCTCTCAGTTTTTCCTACATAGAAGCTCCAACAATGTGTACAATATGCTAAATAGAACAGACCTTTGGTGTAGCAACTACTATATTTTCTTGCTTTTAATGTAGTATGTAAACTTGGTAAATAAATAGATTTCTCGCCTGCTATAAATGGGCATTGAGCACATCTATTGCATCTAAAAGTTCCTCTTTTGTGATTGTGAGTCACAGAATTGTCATCATTTTGTCGTTCTTTTCCATTTTCCAAAATATTTAAATTTATATTTAAAAACAGACTTATGTACAGGTATAGAAGAAATTATAACTTAAAAAATATTTTGGAAAATGGAAAAGAACGACAAAATGATGACAATTCTGTGACTCACAATCACAAAAGAGGAACTTTTAGATGCAATACATGTGCTCAATGCCCATTTATAGCAGGCGAGAAATCTATTTATTTACCAAGTTTACATACTACATTAAAAGCAAGAAAATATAGTAGTTGCTACACCAAAGGTCTGGTCTATTTAGCATATTGTACACATTGTTGGAGCTTCTACGTAGGAAAAACTGAGAGACACCTACGTAGAAGAATTTATGAACACATAAGAGACATTAATCTTAAAAATGTAAATAATGCTCTTTATAGACATGAAGATGGATATTGATCCAACATCTGGCTTTAAAAATGAAATTATTTTATTTCTGAAAGAGGCAGTGGAAAATGGTATTATTTCAGAAAAGACTAAGAAACATCTTACAGTCAAAGATCCTGCCAAACAATATCTATACCTTCTACCCAAGATTCACAAATCTTTGGAACAACCACCGGGTAGACCAATTGTATCGGGCATTGGCTCACTAACGGAACCCCTTTCAGCCTTTCTTACGGAAAAGCTAAAACCATTGTTGAAATTTATTCGTGCTAGAATACAGGACACCACTGAATTTCTGAATATTATCACCGACACACAGTTGGATTCGGATTGGCTCATGTGCACTTTGATTCTTTATATACCAGCATCCCTCATTGGGCTGGCCTGATGGCATTGGAGTTTTGGTTACACAAAGCTGATTTATACCCACCAGGAATGAATACATTAATATTATGCATGGCGGAACACATCTTGACCAAAAATGTATTCTATTTCCAACAGAATTGCTACTGGCAATTACAGGAACAGCCATGGAGCCTCATATATATGGATTTGTTTATGGGATACATAGAGGAAACCATTATATATGATCCAATGCACAATATATATTTACCAGAAATCGACATTTGGAGGAGATACCTGGACGACTGTTGGATGGTTTGGAAAGGAGGACAGGAATATCTAAGGGAATTTTTGGAATACCTTAATGGCAATATTTGGGGGATTGAATTCACTGAAGAACATCATCCCAATGAAATTAATTTCTTGGATGTCCATCTTAAAAGACAGATGGATAACACATTATCAACATCTATACACAGAAAATTTCCCCAGTATAATACTCTCCTACATGCCAAAAGTTTCCATCCAAAACATATTACAAAAAACATTCCAAAATCTCAATTTATGAGAATAAGACGAATATGTTCCTCACATGAAGATCTTACCAAATATCAGGAAGACCTAACCAACAGATTTTGTCTAGAGGATACTCACCAGAAATCATAAACTCAGCAGTGGGCACCTGTAACTCCATACCTAGAGAGTCTTTATTGGAATATAAGAAAGGAAAGGTAAAAGATGATTCCGAAGTATGCAGATTGGTTACTACCTATGGTCGTAACAGCAGAAATCTTATTAACATTGTCAATAACCACTGGAATATACTCTTTTAGAAAATTACTTAGGAGAACTATAGAAAGGGAAATCCTATGCACCCATTTTCTCATTACAAAAACATCCAAAATCCAGCAGGATAACTTTACACAAAGGACACTTACTGGGGATAAGTTGATTGGGAACTTCCCTGTGGCCATTGCAGCTTTGCAATTACATTTTTAAAACCACGAGCTTTACCAGCAAAAAGTCAGGTATATGACATTAACTTCTTCGAAATTGTAGTTCTGACTGGATAATCTATCTAGCCACCTGTACATGCCAGGCATTTTACATCGCCAGACATCCAGGCAGTTAATTTCCGAGCACTTGGGGACATCAGAAATCACAGAATGACTAATGCACTGTATAAACACTCAACTAAACATTTAAATGCAAGATTCACTTTTACTATTATTGATGGGGATCGCCTTTAAATCAGGATGGCATGACATTCTCAATACAAAGGAAAGAAGGTGGATTATTAAACTAGGGACTTTTTCCCCAGGACTAAATGACAAATTATAAGTTTGCAGTAAGTAATTTTATTCTTATTGTATAACATTACATTTTCTATTCTTTTGTTTTCTTAATTTGATTTTTTTCAATACAGGAGTTTTGTCTCATCTTGGCATACTAGCATATGGGCAGACTATAATTTTATAATGTGTTTTTGGTGATAATTCACTATTATAACATATACTTAATTAATTACAGGAAATGATGTCATGGATTTAAAAATTCTACAGCTATATAAGGGCTTCTTGTAAATTCATTGAAGTATTACTGAGGAAAGCTTTTAGCTGAAACCGGTCTAATCACCAGCTTTTTGAAGTTTAAATAAACCTTTTTGTTTGACTCTCCAAGGTGCTGGCATTTTTTGTTTTTTGGATCAACCTACTTGCTTGCCGTGCACCAGCCTAACTTGCTAGCTACATCCTTACAATTCTTTAGTATGTCTCAATGCCAATTTTAAATTCTGGGTTTTAGAAGTTGTTGATAGTCCTGATAGAGGGGGAGACTGGACTACTAAATTATTATACAGAGAAATGATGTGGCAACTCAGATTAGATGCCTGCAACGGCAAAGGTTTAAACGATTGTATATCTATTGCACCAGCGTTAAAAGTTTTAGCTCTGGACCCTAAAAAACACTATTTAAGTGGAAAATAGTGTCTAAATATAGTAGTTCACATTCAATATATTCCATTTATACATTTCATTCATCTTTATCATATACATATTTCTTATTTACATTTTACAATCTAGATGCTTACACATTTAATATCTAGATATATTCATACATTCATGTATTAATTTATATTTATATTTATACTTATACTTACATTATATTTACATTTGTATTTATACTCACCGAGTTTTTTATACACTCATATTTATTCATATTTATACATAATACTTTTTATACCAACATACATATTTGCACAGGTATATATAGTTATTCCTTTACTTCATATTTATTTTTACATTTATATTTACACTTATATTTACATATTTATATATTTATATATTTATATATTTATATCTATATAATTATGCATTTTTATATATATACATACATATTTTAGATTTTATATTTATTTATAAATTCATTTACTCTACATATAACCTTAACACTTCATCTATTTTTTAACCATTAACACACATACTTCTGAAACATAAAAAGTAACATACTCTCTATTTTCCATTTTTAGTAACACAGATACAAGAACTAAAACAACAGTTATATAGAATACAGTCAGTTGACATCACTTGGTTTCACTCATTTCATTTATCCTATTATTATTACATTTAATTTTCATTCATATGTATATGTTATTTGTCATATACATTTTAACCTTATTGTAACCATATGTTGTTTTAAGTGCAAAGTCTGATATGACACAAATTATGTAGTAGTGTAGGTGCAGGAAAATTATCCAGCTCATTATTGACATTTCTTTTAATTATCTTTTAACACTATCTTTATTTATTGATTAATTGAGTATCATCATTTTAATTAATTAATTGTATTGCTTACAGTATATATACATTTCTGTTGTTTGACATAATTGATTCTGAAGAGGTCTCCAGGGTGGAGACGAAAGCGCTCAATCTGTCTTGTTTTTTGTGAATAAAGGGTCAATTTATTGCCGTGGAGTCGGGTGCTTTACTACATTGCAGATTTCCTGTAACCCACAAATATTAAATTCTACCCCAATAATCTATTAACTGGAACATCCTATTAATCTTCTCCTTAGATGATATTGTAAATGAATTCAATAGAACGTTCCTGAATATCATAAATAGCCTTACACCTCCTAGAAGGAAGACACTAAAAATAAATAATGTAATTTGGCTATCCAAAAAGAGTAGAGTACTAATGCAGGACAGAGAAAAAGCATAGAAAGAATGGCAAAAATATAAAACACAATATCTTGAAAATTTCAAAATGCTCTGCAACTGTGCTAAAAAGCAAATAAATGAAGACAAAAAACTATACTATAACACCATTCAGAACAATAATAAGTAATAACCCTAAAAATTCTGTTCAGTCATTAAAGAAATTTTACATCCTAGCTAAAAATTCAACCCTAACCCCTTTCCCAAAATATTACCACTCGAACCTGCAATAGAATTTGATTTTTACCTCATAGATAGTTTAGTGTCACTAAATAAGCATCTAATCACAACCGTGCCCAGCAGCCACATATCATCACTTCCAGTTTCACCTTCAATCCTGTGTCCATATCCTACATAAAACTTCTCTTAAACAAATGCAAGTCATGTTCTACTTCTGTTGATGGCCTTCTAAGTCAGTACTTTAAAACAGCAGCAAATAACCTTGCCTATAATGTCTCAATCCTTATAAACAGGTTAGTTCAACAATCCCACCTACCTTCTCTCTGGAACAAATCACAAACTATTCCTCTACACAACGGAGAGAATTCAACAGACATCACAAACTTTAGACCTATAGTAATTGTATCCCCTATCCAAAATACTTGAAAAATGTATTCAAAAATAATTGCTAAACTATCCCTTGTAGGAAGAACTCCTATCCCCCGCACAAACACGGCTTCTGTCCATCCCATAGTACTAACACTACATTTATAACCTTTCTAGATACTGTTAATAATGCTAAAGGTAACTGTAAACTAGTCTCCTCTGTATTTCTAGATTTGACTAAAGCCTTCGACAAAGTTTTTCACAGCAAACTTCTGTTTCAAATGTCCTCAGCAAGTTTCTCTCAGCCCATCCTTCTATGGCAAGCACTTGAAGACTTAAATTGTCTTATAGCTTTCTGTGTGCAAAATTTAGGAATGGAACATACTAAGATTCTTACCCTCAGGTCCCTTATGGAAGCTATATTGGAAAACAATTTTATTGTGTTCGAGAACCAACTGTTTCACAAAGGAAGGGGGTTGCAATGGGCGCTGCATGTGCCCCAGTGTTTGCAAATTTGGTATTGGCCCAATGGGAAAACCAAACTATAATGAATTCCGAATTTGTCAACAGTTGGTCCTTATATGGTCATTTTTTGGACAACATTATAATATTTTGGACCGACAGTAGGGAAAGAATGGAGCTATTTTTTGAGTACATACATTCCAGTACCAACTTCCTGAGATTTACTGTGGAGGTAGGTGAGGACGAGATTAATTTTTTAGACGTCACCTTGAAGAAAAACAGATGGGATAGATGGTTTAAGTCAAACATTTACAGGAAACCTACATACTCCACTTCACTCCTCCATTAAGACAGTTGCCATCCCCTGCACCAAAAAAATCACTAGTAAAAGAACAGGCCATAAGGCTAGCTCGTATGGTTAGTAGCGACATTTACCATGATGAATGTATGAAATTGAAAGATATGTTGTCAAATAGAGGCTATACTGGAGACTTTCTAGATAATATTTTAGGGGAAGTGGCAAGGAAAAGGGTGAATGGACATTTTGTCCCATTATTAGGAATATCTCTTGACCAGGTCAGAGTTAATGGCCCTGGTCCTACAGTAGAGAGTGGGGAGTACGATAAGGCCCTCATTTTGCCTTACAATAATCACTTTCAGGGAATCGAGCATATTATACAACATAACTGGAATGTATTTAAAACAAATAATGAGATTTTGCAAAAAGTAGGACAAAATCCAGTTGTTGTTTATAAAAAACATAGTTGTTTAAAAACTATTATCAAAAGGCCACTTAAACCAAGTCAGGAAGGACAAATGAGGAAATGGGGTTGGTGTAGACAATATAAACACATTCTAGAAAGGACTGTGGTGACAATTTCAAATGGCAAAATCATTACACTTAGGCACAATTTCAATTGTCAGAGTACTGGGGTGGTACACCTTGCCAAGTGTCAGGCATGTCAGGGTTTTTATATAGGTAAAACCAAATCAAAATTTGGGAAGAGGATTTACCAACATCAGTATGATATACTTAAGGTGGATTAAAAAAAAGCTTTGGCAAAACATATCAAGGATTTTGATACACACGAGTTTAAATATATAGCCATTGATAGGGTTGACCTAGGACAAGGGGTGGGCCATCGGACCTTCACCTTGAATAAAAAGAATTGAAATGGTAACTAATGTGTAATGCCAATAATCCCCTATGCTTTAACAAAACTGTGTCTATCAATTGATTTTTAAAGTTGAAAGCAGAGTTTGCTTTTTAATGTGTTAAAATATTATTTGTACATTTTAGATGAAAGTTTTAAAAAGAATTTTGCTTTCATACAAAACAATGTTCAAATTATTTAGGGATGGTGATTTACATGTACAATATGTCTTTCTTTTTATGGTTAAATATGTACATAATTTAAAGGTTTTTACCAGCATTTTAAGTAACTCAGGGTTGTTAATTAATTAATTTGTCATGTGACCTTGGGGTGTATTATAAAAGGTGTGGCATTCTGGTGTTTGTTGTTCTAATGAAGTCAGTATGGAAATGACGAAAGCGCTTAACTAGTAAAGTAGCTTCTGGCTTTGGTATCCATTCATATTTTTGTTTTTAACCTTTATAGATACTGTTAATAATGCTAAAGGTAACTGTAAACTAGTCTCCTCTGTATTTCTAGATTTGACTAAAGCCTTCGACAAAGTTTGTCACAGCAAACTTCTGCTTCAACTGTCCTCAGCAAGTTTCTCTCGGGCCATCCATCTATGGTTCAAGTTACTTATCCAGTAGGTATCAGTCAGTAAAATGGCTGTCTACCCTATCTCTTTACCTCCCCAGTCTGCACGAGTGTACCACAAGGCTTTAGCTTTGATCACCCCTGCTTTAACATTCTCATGAACACCCTTCTTATATACACACTTCAGGCTTCCTTAATACAATATGCAGATGATGCCACACTCATATGCACATCTGACAACCTGGCACATCTCCAAAACTTACTCAGGAAGCTTTAACAACCACTGAAACATGGTATTGTAACTAACAACTCATGCTCAGTCCCCCCCCCCACCAAAAAAAATAAACTACTTTTTTCCCTAAATTCCTCTCTCATGAAAAATTAAATTTCAAAATCCTCTCTCTTAATTATAGAACCATTGATGTCACTTCTCACAGAAAAATTATTATGGATGATAACGGATGGTAATCTTAAATTTTACCTGCATGTACATAATTGCATAAAAAAAAATCACCAAAAACTAGAGATTCTCCACTGAAAATGGGCATCTACGCAGCTGGACTTTCATGGTAATCAAATGACAATAAATAAATAAATATTTAGCCAGGTCATCACTCAATTTTAGTAGACTACCCTTCACATAATCTCAATACCTAGGTATTGGAAGTTGCTTCATGCTTCAGTCTCATGGTAAATATGGCTGATTTGTGATCTGACTTGACCAGTGAGAGAATTTGTGTGGAGCAAAGATTCCCCATATTGGTAAGGACCAAATCCAGGATTTTGTAACACCTGGTTGAGTTGTGGAATAATTAGTCCAGAGAGTCTGTGTTGATGAAGTCCAGTAATTTCTGCACATGCATATTTGAGGATGTACAACTCTCCCAGTTTATAGAGGGTAGGTGAAGTCTCCTAGGAGAATGGTGTTTAGTTTAATACATAGGCCCTCCACAGCAATTAGGTAGGAGCTGTGGGCTAAGATAAGCGTAAAGGAGTTCCTATAGTTAGCTACAATACGACAAGGTGTTTTCTTAATATTAAGTAGGACATACAGGAGTTTCTATAGTTAGCTACAATATGACAAGGCGTTTTGTTAATATTAAGTAGGACATACAAGAGTTTCTATAGTTAGCTACAATATGACAAGGTGTTTTGTTAATATTAAGTAGGACATACAGGAGTTTCTATAGTTAGCTACAATATGACAAGGTGTTTTGTTACTATATGTAGGACATACAGGAGTTTCTATAGTTAGCTACAATATGACAAGGTGTTTTGTTAATATTAAGTAGGACATACAGGAGTTTCTATAGTTAGCTACAATATGACAAGGTGTTTTGTTAATATTAAGTAGGACATACAGGAGTTTCTATAGTTAGCTACAATATGACAAGGTGTTTTGTTAATATTAAGTAGGACATACAGGAGTTTCTATAGTTAGCTACAATATGACAAGGTGTTTTGTTAATATTAAGTAGGACATATAGGAGTTTCTATAGTTAGCTACAATATGACAAGGTGTTTTGTTAATATAAGTAGGACATATAGGAGTTTCTATAGTTAGCTACAATATGACAAAGTGTTTTGTTAATACTAAGTAAGACATACAGGAGTTTCTATAGTTAGCTACAATATGACAAGGTGTTTTGTTAATACTAAGTAAGACATACAGGAGTTTCTATAGCTAGCTACAATATGACAAGGTGTTTTGTTAATATTAAGTAGGACATACAAGAGTTTCTATAGTTAGCTACAATATGACACGGTGTTTTGTTAATATTAAGTAGGACACACAGGAGTTTCTATAGTTAGCTACAACATGACAAGGTGTTTTGTTAATATTAAGTAGGACACACAGGAGTTTCTATAGTTAGCTACAATATGACAGGGTGTTTTGTTAATATTAATTAGGACATACAGGAGTTCCTATAGTTAGCTACAATATGACAAGGTGTTCTGTTAATATTAAGTAGGACATATAGGAGTTTCTATAGTTAGCTACAATATGACAAGGTGTCTTGTTAATATTAGGTTGAACATGGAGGAGTTTTAGGTCCTTATCTTGTCTAAAAAGTATGGAGGGGAATTTGTTTTAAGAATAAGGTGACACCTCCACCTTTAGTGCGTTCATCTAATGCAGTGGGGCTGATTGTGTTATAGGCATTGAAACCCTTCACTGGAGAAGTGATTTTGTTGGTTTTTGAACCAGGTCACTGGGATGATGCATATATCAATATTTTCCAGGGTAAGTAGTGCCTGGAGGGAGTAGATTTTTTTTGAGGCTCTCAGCATTGGGCAGTAATACATTAATGTCTTCTGGATTCTGTTTTGTTAACTGGAAGCTTTAGAAGGCTGACATTGCATAAAAAGGTACTCTGAAAGTGAACAAGCATTTAGCCAATATACAAAAACTTTAAGGGAAGAGGTGCAGGCCATTCCTGGAAAACCGGGTAGGACTGTCTACCATCTCCTTCCAGGCTGATATCTATATACATATATATATATATATATATATACATATATATATATATATATATATATATATATATATATATATATATATATATATATATATATATGTCTATCTATATGTTGAAAACAGTAATCATTTGTGTTTATTGTGCTATCAGTCTTTGTGATGGTAGAATGCTGCTCAAGGACAGGTTTATACCAGCATCAGGCACATATTCCAAGAGATCTGTCATTTCTCTGGTCATATAGACCATGGAGGTATGTCTCAAGTCATTTGCTCTTATGTGCACTATAAACGTGTCATATGTGTTCTTGTTATGCAATGACTTGAGTGCTTGGTGATGTGGTGAATCCTTCCACTTGATAGGTAAGATGACTGTGACCCTGTCCTTGCCCAGCCTGCTTAGTGGAGCATCAATGTGTCTGACTATGGAGTCACCTATGATTAGGATTTGGATTGTGTGGTGCTTTGCCTTATGGGCATTTGAAATTGAGTTAGTGTGATTATTTTATGTATACATTATTCTATTATTGTTAGATTCATCAGAGTATATATATATATATATATATATATATATATATATATATATATATATATATATATATATTTTACTTGTGAATATTATAAATGATTTTAAGATTATATAAGTTTTATTTTCATGCAAATTGTATCTACATTATTTTAGATGTAGTTTTTGTAAAATAATTAATTAATTTTTATTGGAGAAGTTTAATTATTATTATATACATTAACATCAAGGTCTAAGTGATATAGAAGTTTAAAATGCATATATATCTGATACATGGTTCATGGTTCATGGTTCATGGGTAGGTACTAGGCTATTGGCCCTAGGGCCTATATAAGCCTAGCCAAAAATGGATCCTGGCTTTTGCCACCCAAGATGCCTAATGCATGTCTGACTAGATCTGCAGCTCTTCACATAGTAATATCCTTAAGAATTAGCACCGTGTGCTTGCACAGTGGTTGTCTATGAATCTCAGCTTATGTCCTACATGGTGTTCTTTTTTTTTCTGAAACCATGTAGACTGATATCAAGTTGGGTGAATTAAGAGAGTACTAGACAAGAGATGCTTACACCAGGAAGCTTTACTGAAGCCTGATGGTTGCTGCAAGATTGCATGACTCATTTTCCTATTAGATCTAACTTTCTTAAAGGGACACTGACTTATTCCACATATTAACATATATCTGACAGTATTTGTATACTTACCATCTCCATCGTCACAAACACTGGTGATATGATGGCCTGAATCAACCAAATAAAATACATGGTAGCAATCAGTATTGGGTAGTAGCTTTAAATCAGAAGATCACATTTGTTTGGCAGTCAAAAAATGCAATCCATGCTAAAAAGCTTCTACAATGTAAAGAGCTACCTTGCTTGTTAATCTGGCTCTAAACTTATGACCTCATTGCTATTTGGTAGGCTTTTTGATGCAGTGTGTACATCAGAGCATATGATTTAACTTGAACAATTCTGCATAACATCTGCAAACTGTATATCAATCCAAAAATACTAGTCAATGTAATCAACAAATGAATTTCTTTAATATAAAATCAGAGGTTTTTTAATATAAAATCAGAGGTTCTATAGTGTTGTAGATTTATATGTATATCTTTCTTTAAATTCAGCAGTTTGATTGGTGATGTCATGGTTTCAGTTAGTTTTTAAACGTGATTAATTTAATTGTTCTGTTTCTGATGAAGTCTCATTGTGAGATGAAAGCGCTAAAATGTCACAATAAAAGTGTTGGTTGCATCTTTATATAAGTGTCCTGGTTTGTTTTTCAGATTTTGGTTATCATTTTTTGTATTATTTCATATATACTTCATAGGTGGTGTTGCCTATGTTGTGTATTTGTTAGGTTGCTGAGGGTTCTTGTTTCTTAGGTTACGATTAGGAACCCTTTGTAGTTTATTCTTATGAGCCTCAGATATGAAGGCTTATGTGTTTGGTCTAAGGTGTGTGTGCTTTGTTTAGTATGGTGTTGCGTCGTACTGACAACCTGCTTGTTATTTGTTATGGCTTCATGTGAGAAATTTGTTATCAATATCATTGTATAACTATATTGCTCACACATTGGGTCTGTTGATTTACATAGTAGGTTGTTTTCACTAGACATGAAAGAATTGCTACATTGTTTCAGGATGGCTTTTTCAACCAGGCTGGCTACAGAGATGGTTGGAAAATGCAAATCCATTGTTCCAGGAGGTTACTAATCTGGGCTGTATGGGGAGCTGCTTCATTGAGGTTTGGAGTTGATTTACTGGAGATGCTATCTGTTTAAAACAAGTGCATAAAAACAAAAAAAAAACACTGAGTAAAGACACAAAGCACTAAAAGTGCAAAAGCACTTTGTTTTTGTACTTTTAGTGCTCTGCATGTTTACTCAGTGTTTTTTGTTTTTATGAACTTGGACTTCTTGAAACCACTGGTTTAACTGTTACCTCAACTGTTTGTTTTATGTGTCTGTTTAAAACAAACAATCTAAGTCTACACATGAAGTGCAACATGCCACCTAGTTCAAATAAGAGAGTCTTTGTGCAACTACAAACCATTTAAACTACAGCAGATATTGGGGAATAGGTTCCTGGTGGTGGTGCTGTGGTAGCGTTGTCGCCTCACAGTAAGATGCTGTCTGGTTCGATTCTCAGCTAGAGCGTCTTCTCCGTGGAGACATGCGTGAATGGGCGTACCTTCGTTGAAGGTTGTGCATCAGGGCTGGTAACTCAGCATGTAAAAATCAACTAGCAATCATTAGCGGACCGGAGTTCCGCTGTAGTGACCCCTAACCGGGAAAAGCCGAAAGGCACAACAACAACAACAACAAGAAGATATTGGGGAATAGGTTGGATAGAGAAAGCTAAGGCAATAAATGCCTGCATCTATACACTGCAGTGTGTTATGCTGCTACATGGTGTGCAGCATCAGCATGAGATTGCCTTGTTTATAATGCAGAAAGTAATTAACAAAGATCTCAAAAAAGTACATGAAGTAATAGCAAGACAAGTGACCTTAGCCTTAGTAACATGGAATGCCCAGAACTAGGCTTGGGCCTTCTTCTGTCATCAAAAGGAACCAGTAAACTAATTTCAGCAAAATGTCTCTAATTTAGCCACTCTCTAGGTTATCCAAGAATGCTAAATAGTACTGATTCATTTATTGACTACTACCTGGTTCATAGGTTCATAGGTTGGTACTAAGCTACCGGCCCTAGGGCCTACACAAGCCTAGCCATAACAATTCCCTGGCTATTTCTTCCCACACTATTTACTTCCCTGGACCCCTGGCTACTACTAGTGCTGGTCTCATTACAGCTACATGCAGCTAGGAATAAATGTCCCTTTGTTCCTAGTCTCACCAGAAGCAAAATAGTAGCACCAATCTTGATCTGGTTCTTAAGAAGCAGCTGAGAGGCTCTTTGATGATCAGCAGTCTGGTCCCAAATCTTCTGTAGGTCTGTAGGAACTTTCTCCTGGTAGGTGCCCTGGATAGCATGTACAACAGTTTAATGCAAGAGAGCTAGTAGGTAGGAAGAAGGAAACAGTTTAGTACCTCTGAAACTGGAACTGGAATATAGGAATATACATAGAAGCTCTGGAGCTAGAAAAGGAACATACATAGAAGCTCTAGAGTAAGAACAAGAATATATATAGAAGCTCTCCAGCTCTTTGTCTTATAGGCAACCTTCTGAATCTTAGTAGAACCTGGATGTGATGCTCTCTCTCTCTTAAGGTTACGTAATACGTAGCAGACCAAAGATTTATCTCATCTGCATGCTTGTTGTAACTGGCACCCTAGAGCTACATCTCCCCCCCCCTTCCCTTTTCTCTATCTATCCCACATTCTTCTGAAAGTGTCTGTCATTTTACTCTTCTCTTTATCTACTGCCCCCCTGCAAAGTAGTATTTCCCAAAATCAAAGCTGAGTGTGCACCCCCACCTTCTCTTCCTTTTAATGCTTCAGTTTACTACCCTCAAATATATCTTATCATAGATTTGTTAATGCTTAACATGATTCAGAATCCTATCCTATCCTCTATGGCAAATAACCTAATTTCATACAGTTTTCACTCATAATGTTCCTTTCACTCCTTCCCCATTTTTGCACTATTCTTCCAAACCTTTTTCAGTAGCCCTTTCTCATTTTCCCTATATTGTTCACAGAAGTGCAAACAGTATTCCACGTGTGGAATAGGTAATGCGTGGTACATTAGGAGGGTTATATCTCTCTTGCCATCTATACTCCAAAAGATACCACCAAGCATATAGGCTTTTGAAAATGCCTTTTCACTCTGTGCCTGATATGTTTTAACATAACTACAAACCCCAGGTATTTCCCTGTTATCTTGAGCCTAACTGCTCAGAGTCAGTCCTCTATACTGTTCTGAGACTAGTACCTTGTGCTTCTCCCTATTAACACATTAGCACCACAAACACTCTGAAATGTGAGGTGTAAAATTCTAACATTTCAACGGTGCTCTCTGAATAGCTCAGACTAACCAAGTCTGCCATTTGAAACAAACGCAATAAATATGATTACATATAATAAATTGAGAATATGCTGATACAAAAACGATTATGTTTTGCATATGTATTTCTCATCAGTTTAACACATTGTTTTCTTCTAAAAAGTGCTAATGAACATAGCATTCACAAGTAAGATTTAGATTTAACTAAGCAGTATTTTACAGAAGTCTGTTGAAATGAGAGGTCACCACTGAACCACTGAGACTTTGCTTAGAGGTGCTGCAATACAGTAAGAACAGAACATGGCAAAATAGTTTGCTACTAGTCTTTTCAGATCTCTGTTTAATTTAGCTTCGTAATCTGGCACTGATGCCCCTACTTTGAGTTCATCTCCAAGAAGATTGATCCTGTCTCGATACTCAGAGTATTGTGTGGCAGGCACATTGAGGTGCATAAGAAATGGAAGTGATCTCTGTGAAAAACTACTGCAGAAAAGGTTTTCATCAACTGGAACACCCGTGACCAATAATGAATGTCTATCTTTCCGGACAATTTCTATTTGTCATTTTTCTAACACACCACTTTTATTTACCCAGCATCCTGTTTACTGGGATAGTGATAAAAGCATTACTGAAATGGAGATAAATAACATCTATACGATTTCCTTTTTCCACCTGTACAGTCACCCAGTCATAAAATTATATGTGGCCTTTTGAAAAGAAATTTTGGTCTTGAGCCCACACTGATAAGAATTCTGGACAGAAAAAACAATTTACCACTTTTTACACAACTATCCCCCACTCCATGTTTTCCCACCACCCAGATTACAATAATTGCACTAGTTCCCAGCAACCTTAATAATGATAATGTTCTCCTTCTGAAGTGGCACAACTATTGCATTCTTTCTTTCTTCTAGTGAGCAGCAGCTGTGTAGAGACATAAGTTTGTTTGTGCGCAGTGTGGGTTAAAGCCACTTCCACTGACTCACTTCATCACAGAGAAATAGAACAGTGTAGTTTTCATAATGTGTGATATTATTTTAAAAAAGGTCAATATTTTTAAAAAAGATACAATTCTTATTATAATACGATTTTTGTAACAGCAATACATCATGGCAGGGCCATGAATAATTAATGTATTACATCAGGGAGGATTAATGTAGTAGTAAGTCATACAATATTGCCGATACTCACCAGTGAATATGCTTTAATTAGTCAATTTTTCATAACTTTTTTCTGTGAAGGCCAATGCTGGTATCCCGCCAGTTTTGTTTTTAAAGGCGTGAGGCTCCCATGGAGTTGACATTTTTTTACTTTATTAATTTTTTCTCCTCATTCTTCATGAGCATGTTAGATGTCATTTGGGATAAGTTTGACAACTGATGTTTGTTTTGTTGTTGGATTTTTTTATCATCATTATATCTTGAGCAGTAAGATTTGTCCTTAGGATGGTATGACTACATCTTCAAGTCTACTATTAAAAGCACTTGGAGTAGACAAATCAACCCTAAAAATTCCTCTTTTTCAGAATTTATTTTGTTTGAGATGTGGTCATAACATAGGCATTTGTGAGCTTTGATTTAAATTTAGTAAAGCTACTCAGTTAAGGAGGTTAAAGACACAATCTTCCTACCTTACAGAGGAAAAGTTTCATGTGTGCAAAATTTTCTAAAATGAAGCTTTTTTTAAATTGAAAGATTCTTCCAAATGAGAAAAAAAATGTAGGAAAATAAAGCTTGTTTTTAATTTAAAGATTCTTCCAAAAGAGAAAAAAATGCGGGGAGAATATCTTCCTTAAACTTCTTAGAAGAGGTGGCAGCTACCCCAATTGTTTCTTCATTGTGGTCTAAAACGTTTGTCGCTAGCTAAACATACATCACTAGTCAATGTTAGTATAGGATAAAAATAAAAACCTATCAGTGACTCTGCCTGCCTCAGAACCTTAATAGAACTATATTCCAAGGACAGGAGCTTGAAACTTAGCAGAAGAGTTCTGAATGTGTCATTGCAGAGGTGCTGTTTAGAAGGAGTCAGTGTTGGTATTACCAACACCAGTATTCCCAAGTATTTCAGTGCAAGCAGTTTGCCAAATAATACATAAGGTTAGCGTAACAGGCAGTGCTTTCCTTTCAACCCATAGACACCTGTGCAGGACCACAAAGATCCTCTACCAATAAAAAGCTTAAGGGACTTTACCCTCAAGCTCCCAATGGTAAAGAGAGATAAAAGAAAATCACAAGCTAGCTCTAATGTAACAAGTGGAAGAAGACTCCCATGTGGTCCAGACAGAATCTTCTTTAGAATCTGATACAGACCGTGGTGATATCTTACCTTATTTTGTTTGGCCTTTGCCCTTAAGATATAAATGTTGGGGACATTGTTTCATGGGTCACAAAGTTAGGTAACCACAGTGGCTGAATGAGGATTAGCATGTGTGACTAACAACCACACTCTCCAAAACAAAAGGAAATGGAAGGTAGTGCAGCTAGGAATATTGTGTAGTAACGTCTCTCACACAAAATTATGTGGTTTGAGGTCTGTGTGAGGCTTGTGTACTACAAGTTTGAGATATTTTGATTTTGGTGGCCAACTGATGGAGGATGAGAATGAAACAAGCAAAGGGAATTGTCCTTCTTTTGTTGTACATATTTAAGGATGTGTTGGCCACTAGTTCTGAACACCATAATGTGCATATTCTTGCACCAGGGACATATAACAGACAATTGCAGTAAGGCTTGTATATCCCATATAGCTATGTAAAGGCTGACTTGAATTTATATATAAGTGGAATGAATGTCTTTATTTTTAATTACCTGGTGCTGTACTGGAAAAATGACAAATATCTTAGTTTCTCCTTTATATGCCAAATATTCTTGAAACTTTCAGAATATAAAGTCTGGGCACACTGTAGGTCTGATAAAGATATTTTTATGTAGTAGCAACATACAGTGATGGTTAGTGTAGTAATTTAACAAGATATGAATAAGTCTTACACTGTTAACTGAACCAGACTGAATTATACTGTCTGCTCTAACTCTGAACTCAGAATTGTTCCATTCTTCTGTAATGGCAGAATTAAGACAAACTATACTGTTTCTGTAGTTTCTGAACTTTTATTGACTTCTGAATATATGTACCCAATCTTCTGAGTATCTAGACTGACTTCTGAATATGCAAACTGCTGAACATTTGAAGTGACTTCTGTACTCAGTTTCCTAAGTATCTAAATTGACCTGTTGTACTCAGTCTTCTAAGTATCTCAGTTGAACTGCTGTAGTGAATCTTTTGAGTATCTTAACTGAACTTTTGTACTCAATATTCTGAATAGCTCAACTGACTTCTGAATATTTAAACTGTTAGACATTTGAACTCACTTGTGCACTCTGTAGATTACAGCTACAAATAGGAGACTGCAACTTTGCTGGATAATATATCTTCAATCCGTTGCAGTCTTGTTTGGGAGGGTGGCCTAATGGTCAAAGTGTTTGCCTTACATACACAAGGTACAGGGTTTGAATCTCACAGGGGATAATTGGCTAGGCTTAAAATGGCTCGCAAGGGCAGTTAGCTTAGTACTAACCTATGAACCTAATATTTGTAACTGCAATATATTCTTTTAATGTATCATTGATTTTGAAAATGTATGCATGGATTTTATTCATTTTGGTTTCAAGTTAGCCAGATGCTTTCATCAATCCTTTCATATTACTGAAACTGCTTCATACCTTTCCATCTCTTTCTCCTGCTGCAGCTCTGATTCTTGCTTTTTTTACCCTGAAACTCCTCCTTGTGAGGTACTTTATTTCTGAAACCCAGTGCACTGGATGATATGAGGAATGGAGCTGCAAGTTTTGACATCTTACCAGCCCCTTAACATACCAAATGTTCCCAAAAATAATGGTTAACTTTATAATAGCATAGACTAAAAAAAAAAGCTTTCTACCAGACATATAGCCAGCATACTTAAAGCAATAGTCAAAAAGAAGTATCCATCAAAATAAAAGTAATAAAGCTAAACAAAGTTCTAGGAGTTTAAGGTATTATACCCAATATATACAATTACTTTCTTCTAGTGCCAAAACAGCTTTTGTAAGATACTAATGGGCATACAAACAGCCAATAAAATCCCATCTTTATGGAAATATTTACTAATTATGTCAGTTTAATAGTAGTTCAAAGACTCCTTGTGTTGCTCTGAATATAGACTAATATCCGTTTGAATAATGATTACAAAATCTTTTTGTCTATATATGTGGAAAGATTGAAAACACATATACATTAGCTAATAAATCATGCCTTGACAAATTTTATTTTGCACAAGCTGACAAAAGAGAATATTAAAAGAGTTTTAGCATTATTAGATTATACCAACAATAAGAAAACTGAAAGGGCAATGATATGCTTAGACATAACAAAAGCATTTGATGATGTTAAATGAGAATCCCTGGGATTCACGAAAGGTTGATTTCCATGCAGGAACAGTATAGGAGCGCCTGCATGGAAAATGACCACAGAGCAATCTAGGAAAGTGCCATTTTCACATGCACGAGTGGCCCTACACTGTTCCTGCAGAGAAAGCCGTGTGGGATGCAAATCACCTCATTTTCTGGTAAAAGCCATGCAATCCACAAAGCTGGCCAGACTCCATGCAGGAACAGTGCCAGAGCAGAAATGTATTCAGTTAGTAACTGAATACATTTCTGCATCTGAACAAACGAAGGCAGGACAGCTCGTGGAAACCATATATTACAGTCAAACACAAATGCCAATAGCCAAATATAAGGCCATTGGCATTAATAACATTTTTTTTTTTTTTTTTTTAATTACATTTTTTTTTTTGGCTGATCACGGCTGTTTAAGCTTAGGACAGTGGCACACAAATGGGATCGTCCTGAAAATAAAAAAAAAAACAACAAGAAAAGTCAATTTTAAGTTAATTCTGCATTTTGCCATTATAGTCAGTGGCAGGCAGAATGTAAACAATAGCAGGGAGCACTGGTTATCAAGGGGAAAGGGTCCATTTAAGTGCAGTAACTAATGACTTACACACTGGGGTATAGGTTCATAGGTTCATACTAGGCTATCTGCCCTGGGGCATTTATAAGCCTAGCCCAATTGTGTTTGGCTTACGCCACCCCTTGATTTGAGTATACTGTGCCCTTTTTAAAGTTTAGTTTACTGTGCCTCTGTCTAATAGTGACACGGAAGTAATCCCCGGGACAAACCTATGATCCCCCATCCACTCATCAAGATTCTTCTTGAAGAGAGTCAGTGAGGTGCTCTGCCTAACATGAATTGGAATTCTATTCCAGAGCGAAGGGAGCCTTTGGGTTATGAATCTGTCCCTCCAGCATGTTCTATTTATTTCTGTGCTGAGGTTCAAGTCCCTCGAGCACGTGGCTCTAAGGGATTTAGATTTACTGAGGTGGAGCATGTCCATTAATTCTGGGTTGGACATAGCTTTATATGTCAGGCATAGATCGCCTCGAAGTAGGCAGTATGCAACTGAGTAGAGCTGGAGTTTTTTTAACCGAGCAGCATATGGCATCTGTTTGAGTCCCTTGATCCTCCTGGTGAGGTACTTTTGGGGTCTTTCTAATTGCTGCAGGTGTCGGGTAAGGTACATCCCAAAGGGGCATTGTATTCTATGATGGGCCTGATGAGGGATGAATAAAGGGGCACGATTACCTCTCTTGATCTAGATGTGAATCCTTTCATGATGAGGTGGGCTATGTAGAAGGTCTTTCTAACTACTTTGGCAATGTGGTTGTCAAAGGAGAGATTGCTATCAACTTGGGTCCCCAGATCCTGAATTACTTTCTCTGTACTTAATGGGTTACCGCCTATGTGGTAATTTGTGGGCACTTTGTTTTTGCCAAAGGGTATGACTATACACATTTTGGAATTTAGCTTTAGACCATGGCTCTGGCACCAGTTATCCGTCTCTGCGAGACCTTTTTGAAGGATGTTTGTGTCAGCTGGAGAGTCGATTATGGCGCCCAGTTTGCAGTCATCTGCGAACTTGGTGAGCCATAGTCCTCCCATGTTGGCCTGTACCTCAGAAAAGTAAATACCAAACAAGAGAGGTCCCAGGACAGAACCTTGTGGGACGCCACTTGTGACCGGTTTCGAGTCTGACATGGCTCCAGCAACTCTGACTCTGTGAGTTCTGTCTTTGAGCCAGTTTGCGACCCATCTTGTGACATAGGGGCTGATATTTAGGCTGGATAGCTTATCTATGATGCCCGAGTGGGGTATTGTGTCAAATGCCTTTGCGAGGTCCAGATAGGCTGTGTGGACTACCTTCCCTTCATCTATGGCCTTGGTGACTGTTTCGAAGAAGTTGACCAGTTTCAAAAGGCAGGATCTGCCCTTGACGAAGCCAAATTGGGTAGGATCTAGTATCTGTAGGTTCCCAATGTCTTTGTTTATGAGTTCCATGATGATCCTCTCCATAGCCTTGCAGACTAGGCTAGTCAGGCTTATGGGTCGATAGTTTCCAGGGTCCGTAGAGGCGCCACCTTTGTGGAGTGGGACCACTGTTGCTGTACGCCATTCTTTGGGCACATATCCTGTAGTGAGGCTGAGATTGTACAGCAGTTTTACTTGAGGGATTAGTTCTTCTTGGAGTTCATGTAGGACGCAACCCGGGACGCCATCTGGTCCCATGGAAGCAGTGTTTTTTGCTTTGGAGAGGGCGGCCTTCACCTGAGCATCAGAGATGTTTGGGAGGCTGCACTCTGCCAGGATAGATACTTGCTCTTTTGGGGGGGGGGTGGAGAAGTTTGCACTGAACCTGTCTGCCAGGATATTGGCGATGTCTGTGGGTTCAGTGTATTTTTTGTCGTTTAGAATCAACTCAGAACAAGTCTGGGAGTTGCATCCCAGGTTCCTAACATAACTGAAAAAAGCCTTATGATTGTCTTTAGTGTCCTGTGCAATTTTTCTCTCGAAGCTGGCCTTGGAGGATTTTATGAGAGATTGTAATTTTTTGCTAGTACTGATCAGATATGCCTTCCCTTTAGGGATTTTGCTCTATCATGTAGTAGCTTCCTCCTTCTGTTGTACAGTTTATTTATGGCTGGGGTCCACCAGACTGGACGCCTGCCTTTGGATGACTGGGTCTTGATTTTGTTTGGGATAGCATGATCCATGCATTCCTGGAGATGTCCGAGAATGCTTATATAGGATTCTGCAGTTTGGGCCGTAGTTTCCACTGGCCCTGGGGCCTTGAAGGATTCCACTTCGGTTTTGAGAAGTGTGAAGTTCGCTTTTGAGAAGTTTTTCACTGTGGTTTTCTGGGCTGGGGGTGGGGTCGGGATGTAGATATCCAGTAAAATTAATTTATGGTCTGATCTTACCAATGAGGGATATACTTCTTCTATGGAGCATAGAGTCCCCATGTTGGTAATGATCAGGTCTAGTATGTTTTCCCCTCTTGTGGGGAGTTATACTGAATCACAGATTTCCTCAAAGTGTCAACTTGTACCTAACCATGTAGGTGCAGCAATGCAAAACAGCAAGTGTAAGAGCTGAATGACATAAGGGGTGTGTCATGCTTGCTGTAAGTGCATTGGAGCTCTGTGACCCATGTTTGCCCTTAGCTAAGCACAGCTAAGGAAGGGTGTGTGTCAGATGTGCCTGAGCAGTGTGTGTATATAGACTAAATGGGTGTGCGTGCCATGCACTGGGATTTAAACAAAAAAAATAAATAAAATAGTAAATGGCAGCACTGTTTACATTTGAGCACTGGCTATGCGCAGCATGTCTTAGGGCTTAAATAGGGAGGAACTGGGAATGGGAAACAGCACTAGGAAGGCAATCAAGGAAAACTAGCATAGCTGGCAGGTTGAATGTATCAGAATCAGCCAATTACACATGCAGCAGCCCAGCACACTAATATGAACTATACAAACACCCTACAGACTGTTTTTTCCTACAAACTCTACACCACCGGTGTACACAGATGGGGGATTTTTAACTGCCTAAACTAACTAAAAATGTTAGAGGCTGCTGCTGTTTTACTCCATCAATATGTGCTAGAGACTGAGGGTGGTGAGGAGGAGAATGCTGACAACCGACCCACAGTGAGGAGGAAGAGAAGAGTATACAGACCCAGGATAATCTATCAGGGCCTACATGAGCTGGAGATAATGGAACGCTATAGGGTGGACAGGGACATTCTACAGCAAATCGTTGAGTTGTGCCAGCCACGCCTTATACACAGAACTAATAGAGGGGAACCCATCCCAGTGGATACCAAGGTATGCCTAGGCTTAAGAACACTAGCCACAGGTACCTTCCAAAGACCAACTAGGGATATCACGGGGGTCTCACAGGCATCAGCATCCAGGGTGTTCCACCAGGTCCTGGATGCCGTGACACAACATGCCAATGAGCACATATATTTCCACACCGACTGTGAGGTGCTGACCACACATATGCATCTCTTCCACCATATAGCAGAATACCTTGAGGTAGTTTGTGCTATATACTGCACCCACATCCACATCAAAGCATCAATGAGTGGGGCAGGGTCTACATAAACTGCAAGGGCTTCCCCTCCATCAACTGCCAGGTCATGTGCGATGCCCAGGGCATTATCATGAATGTGTGTGCTGGCAGTCCTGGATGCTATCACAACTCCCACATCTGGCATTGCTCACAGCTGTATCAGGAGTTTGCCAGGGGGGGCATCCCATATGGCCATCTAGTCGGGGATGCTGGCTGTGCACTGGAGCCGTGGCTAATGACACCCATCAGAAATGCATACACACCTGAACAAGAACACCATAATGAGGCACACACACACAAACTAGGATCATTGTAGAGCATGTGTTTGGGATGCTCAAGTCACAGTTCCGCTGCCTTGACATATCTGGTGGAGCCTTGCAGTACTTTCCAGCTACATGTACACAAATGTTCACAGTATGTGCCATGCTACACAATATGATCCTGTGGAAACAGCTGCAGCAGGAACAGCACGGGGCAGGGCCACACAGCCCCCCACCATTGCCAAGGCCAGCACAGGCACAGAGGGACTCGGAGGAGGAACATCCTGAGCCTGCCCCTGTAGGCAGAAGGAGGTGTGCACAGTATGCCCAGGCCTTGGCAAAGAGGCAATGCATAGCACACACACTGACACTGTAGGGACCCAGGAACTGATACCTCTCTCCAACTTGTGCATACAGTAAAAGGGATGCCAAACATGACACTACCTGAGCTTTACCATGTACAGGGAGTGTACTATGTGCATCCAACATAGTCAGCCCTCCAGCACTGTCCTCAATACTGGCCAAACAACAAGGTAAGTCACTCTTCCTTTCAATTACTGAATGGAGTAATATGTTCTTATACTTGTATGTATGATATGGATGTAAGCATTCAAGGGAATTGGGTGGCTGAATGGGATAGCAGCAGACAGCTATATGGGAGAGCAGGACATTCATAGCAAATACTGGTGTCAACATACTAGGCAGCACTACACAAGGTGACAACTCCCACTGCAGTACATGTGATGGCCTGAAAAACTGTGGGTGTCAATAGGTCACACACATGGATGTCAATGAGGGTCACATATCCACCTCCAGCCTCACCCAGCAGGACATGTGTAGGTGACCATGAAGAAAATCCAGGCTAAGGCCCCCAAATGATGGCAATGGTGAAGAGCCCCCCTACAGACCTACACAGACATACTACAACAGGTCTGGTGGTTGCATTCTAGTTCTGAAGGGTAATGAAGTCTGAAACTGAAATATATGCCATTAAGATCTAAAATGTGTACTCTACTGATATACCTCCTGTCTACATGATAGGTCACAATACAATATGAAATGGAAGCCAACAGAGTAACCAAAATACCAGTACAGTCATTTCAAATGTTAAAGTCTGCAGGTGTGCACCTCCCCCCACAATCCCATGTAGAAATTCAGTAACAGATGGCCTGCAGCACTCTGAAATGGCCTACAGTCCTCTGGAAAAGGCCCATGCCTCACCCATAGTGCCGAAGTACAGAATGTCAGGGGGTCCCAAGTAACAACCTAACACAGTAAATAGAAAACAAATGGAAGGCCATGTTGACAAATGCCAGTAGCATGCTTCTCCATGTCCTACTGCAAGGACTGTGGATCAGGCCATAAATACTACTGGGATAAAGGCCCAACTATAGGGATACCTCCAAGATATTGCTTACATAATGTTAGGTGGAGGAGAGAATAACGAGGGGGTGTAAAAGCATGGATGTCATGGAGTGTGTGAATTCTGAAACTTTAATGTCCACCCATACTACGCCCAACTGCAAACCCATGAATGAATAGCCACAAAACTGCTTGTAAACCACAATGTGAAGGTAAACTGACCAGATATATGAGTCCTTCCTCTGGATAACTTGGGTGTATCTGTACAGCTAAGAGGTATGGCCACAGCAGGATATGGCCATTCCGTGAAGTTGAGAAAAGCACAAGGAGGGGAGCCCCAGCCAGCATACTAACAAGGTGCTGCACCATTTACACAGAACCAGCAGTCTATTGTCTGTAGCTACCCCTCCTCAATGGCAGGTTGTTGTTGTTGCGTCTTTCGGCTTTTAGGGGTCGCCACAGTGGAACTCCGGTCCGCTAATGATTGGCAGTAGATTTTTATGTGCCAAGTTGCCAGCCCTGACGCACAACCTTCAACGAAGGTACGCCCATTCACGCATGTCTCCAGACAGAAGATGCTCTAGCTGAGAATCGAACGGGACAATGTCTTACTGTGAGGTGACAGCGCTACCACAGCATCATGTGCCAGAATGTGTAGTCTATATGCCTCAGCTTCATTCATCTCGTATTTCCTGGTAAATAACTGTGAGCAAAGAATGATAACTGTCAGTAGTTGATGTCATGACACATCACAGTTAAAACAGTGCATATGTCAGCATATCTCTGCTACAACCAAACATGTCACACAAGCAGCACAGACAGCAATAGTTACAGTAACCCCTGTATGTTAAGCCCATTGTGTCTCCATATTAGCAACCTATCTACAGATATCCTGCAGAAACAGTTTTCTAGTTGTAGCTGTAGCACACAAAACCCTGAACTGGAGTCCAACCCTCCATGGAATGGATGGACACACTCAATATAGAAATTCATACTGGGCATGAAATGAAGCCCATGTCTCACAACACAGTGGACTACAGATATCGGTTATTTGCAGCTGTCTGTGCACATACACCAAATTGTACACCATTAATACTTCACACACACACATTGGATAGGAATACAGGCACACACATCTAAGGCCAGCATAATATAGTATGTCAAACATACACATACAGAGAAGTAGGGAAGAGAAAGACAAGACAGCGACAGAGAGAATCCTATTATGAGGCCTATCCCACCCACTACACATCCCCTTGGCCTATATCACATGATGTGCTGATGTCATTCACTGTAGAGATACCTTTGGTTAGCCCTCAGCTCTATAGTGTCAGCGGTGCTTGTGATAACTCTGTAACACTACAGTACAAATAGGTATCCATGTAGCAGTTGTAATCTCAGTCCTGTCAAATATAAAGCTGTGTGTGAGTGTGTGTGTGTGTGTGTGTGTTTCTAGATGAATGTGGTTGAGGCCATTCACACTCACTAAACCTCCCTTACCCCTTTTTCAGCACTGCTGCTGATGTCACTCACCTTCAAAGATACCTATGCACAGCTCTCCAAAATATAAGCTCCATGGTGCTTGAGATAACTGCTCAATAATATAGTGTAGCAAACTAGTCAGGTAGGAGTTCCAATCTTGATCCTGGCAACTGAGCAAATGTGAGTGTGTGTATCCTTGTTGAGGCCTGATTTTGTGGTCATTCACACTTACAACACTTCCCTTACCCCTCCTTTAGCACTGCTGCTGATGTCACTCACCTTCAAAGATACCTTTGCACAACTCTCCATTATGTAAGCTCCATGGTGTGTGCAATGCATACAGAACAATGTAATAGCTGTAACTGCATAGGTAGGGGTTTGAATCTCATCCCTGGTAAGTGTTTGTGTGTGTACAGCCTACATATGTATGCCTGTACCTCAAAGATGTTGGCCCCATTTACACCGAGTACACATCTTAGTGCCTGACTTTAGCAGTCCTGCAGATATCATCTATCTTCAAAGTATCTGTTGCAAACCCTAAACCATGTAAGGTCAGTGGTGTGTGTGGTAAATGTGTAACATTTTGGCCCCATTTACACCAAGTACACATCTCAGTGCCTGACTTTAGCAGCCCTGCAGATATCATCCACCTTAGAAGTACTTGTTGGCAACCATAAACCTTGTCAGGTCAGTGGTGCATGTGGTAAATGTGTAACATAATGGTCTGAAAAGATAGTTAGATGGAGGTTTGAACCTCACCCCTGGCAAAAGTAAATATGTGCGTAGGGTAAAATATTTTTTGGAATCTCTCACCCACTACATCCCCCATTGCCAGTATTTACAAGGACTGGTGATGTTCCTCACCTTAGAAGTACTTTGGGACAATACCTGTCCTATAAATTCCATGGCGCATGCAATAAATGTGGTACACTGTAGTAGCAATATATAGCTAAGTAGGGGTTTGAAACTCGATACTGGTAAGTGTGTGTGTGTTTGTTATCATTATCCTGTGTGGTGGTTGGTGTGATTGTGTAATAACAGGATCCATTGGGGGGCTTTTTTTGCTAAATTATTTTGTTGAGGACCTAGTATATGTCACAATGTCCACATTACAAGGCCAATAGTTGTCAAACACCATGCAGGCTGGTATAGACAATCTACAGCCCTAAATGTCTAGTGCCATGTGCAATGACTACATGACAGTATGGATTAGTGAACAATATAGGCAACCCTTCTAATACTCAGTGACCACTCTCTACCCACTTATATGCAAACACACTTGGCTAGGCAACAACCACTATATTGGTAGTTCCCCTGCATATTGCCTCACAGATAGTACCCAGGGTGTGATTGCAGTGGACTACATGCCTGTTGACCACAACAGTGCCACTGACATCAGAAAGTACTTTGATGTGTTACATCTCCTGACTGAGTGTGTGTTATCCAGCAAGTAAAAGGACATGGCATCCTGTTCCATCCCCTCAGTAGCCCAATCAATGTGTACAGTGGCCCTTTTGCCATGTTCCTTACTGGATACCTGCAACAAGTGTAGAGTCTGCAAACATACCCCACAAAGGGAATACCATGCCTTATACACATGCCTAACTCCACTGAATACCCATATCATACTGTCAATGTAGGTGCAATCACTACCTGAGTTACATAGCCAGGTCTCACCAAATGAGGTCAGGAATGCTACATCAGAAGATACCAATCTATACACTCAATGTGCCCCAGAGACCTCAAGCACACTTCCACACATCAAAGAACATGCATGTGGGACATGGGCACAACCCAGACACTGTCCATGTTATGGAATATAGATCACATACATGGGAAGCAGTGCACATCATTGGCCACCCACAATAGAAATCTGGATGAGTGGATGGGGAATACGATACATATGTGGCCTGATGTCAGGGTAATCCCTTGGGCTAGCCTTGTAGAGCCATTAGGCCCATTCACCTACTACACATCTATGAAGCAATGAACCTATGGATCTCAGTACTGGCAAGTGTGCATGTGTATATGTGTGTGTGTGTGTGTGTGTGTGTGTGTGTGTGTGTGTGTGTGTGTGTGTGTGTGTGTGTGTGTGTGTGTGAATAGTAATCCCAGTGTATTTGGTTGATGAATATCTCCTGTGGCTGTGGTTATTAGCAATCGGAGGTGTGTCCAAACCAGAACATGTGCCATTCTCCATTCTGCAACAGATGTTGTACATCAACATATACCTATGTACCACCCTCAGACCTATCATCTGTGAGGCATATGCTATCACTGTGTTACAGACCGAGGATTACCGTACACATACTCTACCCTGCCTATGACATGGTGGATGTGTCACCACACTGCCATACCCTGTGACCTTGCTGCAGGGCCACATCCTGGTGACACACAGATGCTTAGAACGGAAATGGGATACAACATGTGGGAACACATTCACTCAGCACTTCACTTGTGGGGGGAGAAAGGGGTAAAGCTGGCACTGAATGTGTTGCCAAGACTGTGACCAATATCTGTTGTCTCAGGATAGGTATTAGCTTTGTGCAGTAACTCACAGCACTTGTGTTTAATGCTGTGGAGGTTGTTGATGTAAGTATTAATGGCTGCTGTAACTGTCGTGTCTGCTGTATCTCTGCTGCCATAGATGCCTGTCAGGGATTCCATGAGGGATCCAAAGTTGTGTATGAGGTTAATAAGGGAGTTCAAAAGTCATGGGACACCACCTTTCCCTGTAACAGTGTCCTCCTTCTGATGGACACTTTAGTAATGGCAGGGGACCATCACATTGTCTCCCAGTGTTTGGAGGACAGTGTCTGGGTTCTGTTGGCTCTGGCTAGTACCATCCATTCATGTACCTGTTTGTACAGTACCTATGTGTATGATTCCACAGTCATGGAGCTATGTCCCATTGCCAGTGCAGTGAAGATTCAAGCCGTTTTCATGCCTGCAAAGTCAGCTTTGGAGAGGTTTTGCCAGGTGATTATCTTTGTGGGGGTGTGGCTGACATGTTGAGTTCCATGTTGATTATAGCCTGTGTGAATCTCACCATGCAGGGATTGACATCTGGCGATGAGCAACGGTCCCATATTTAAGTAGTCAACACAGGTCAAGGTTGTTGCATCTTCTACCAGGGGTCAGTATGAGCTAGTCTAGGGCAATGTAAATAATGAATCCCAGAAGTGTTGGGCCACTGTACTGGCACTTGGCTACATTCCCCAGGTAATGGACAGGTAGCTGAAGACTCGTACTATGTCAGTGTTGCATTGGACCATCATAGATGGCAGGGTGTTGAAGAATGTGCATTTACAGTCTAGGGACATAGATGTGAACCAATAGCAGGCTATGGTCTGGAATGCACTATTACCTCAAGGCAGTTGTACCAGAAATATCTCCAATGCATTATGATGGGATACTAGTCTGGAGGTGTTCCTATCCATAATGAATATGGAGACAACACCACCTGTGGAGATGTAGTGTGGTCCATGTTTGAGGGTTGACAGCTGTGAAATGCATCATAGCCTGATACTCCAGGTCTGCTGTCTGCTGCTGTGAACCACCTCTCCATTACAGCAGACATGTGTCCTCCACTCCAACAACTGCTATGAGTGATTGCATCCTGACAGTTAGATGTCCACTGTTGAGCAGCATGACCCTCAGATTGCATACTTGTGTAGCTGTTATGGTGATAATAACATTAGGAACACTGCCTAATAAGGCACCATAGGGGTGGCAAGACACTTTGCCAGTACCTGGCAACCCAGCGGTGACAGATGTAGGACATCCATGACAAGTCATTGGGTTCTGTTAATCATGCCATCACAAGTAGAGAGGTTCTGGATCCCCTGAGAATGGCACATAACATGTAAGCCAATGTTGCAGTAAACCATCTGTTGATAGTACTGCAGCATCATTCTGGGTAACAGCGGTACACTGCCTAGAGCTACTGTCACACCTGCCTGAACCACATAGTCAGAAAGTTCAACCATGAATCCTGTCATGTAGTCCAGGGAGGTGTGTCCCAAGTCATTCACACCCACATGGATACGGAGTGATACCTGTAGTTTTTGTGGAGTGACATGAATGGCTGTGTCATGTGTTAGATGCTGGCATGTGATTGATATTTGGCTGTTACCTGCTCCATATTCAATAATCCAAAATTAGGCACTAGAGACCAGCAGTTCCAACACACAAGTAATTTAATGTTCAAACACAGCAAAAAGAACACACATCCACATATAACATATATATAGTGTTATAGGTGGATGTGTGTTCCTTTTGCTGTGTTTGAACATTAAATTACTTGTGTGTTGGAACTGCTGGTCTCCGGTGCTTAATTTTGGATTATTACCACATCTTTGCTGTTTACCTGCTCCATATTCAACTTAGTGAGTGGGATATGTGTGTGTCTCAGTATTGAGTTACCCATGATCACTGTATTGTGCAAGGGGGTTAGCCTTAGGGACTTAGGTTGGGGGCACACTGTGTAGGTTAAATATGTGTCCCTTGGCATGTGCCATGTTGCGGTGTCTGAGTGGGTATTTCCCTTGCGGGTCTGTGCTGTTTGTGTAGATGTCCAGTGAGTGCCTCTGGAAAGGTGGGTGTGTGGCTTTTCACTGTATGTCATGGCTGTCAAAGTGGGTATCATGGTGAGCTATCTGTTCCACATGGTGTGCTGCAGCTGTTGATCTTATCCTCTTGACCTGCTAGTCCAGTCTTTGCTGGAAAGTGCATATGTCCACATTGGGTGATATATGGGTAACCCTCATAGGTCTGAGTGTTTGGAGTTTAGAGGGGAGGGTTGTTTGTGTACATGCAGCAGTTGCAACAGTGCCCCAGAATGGACATGTGCACCAGGTCAATGGGTGCAAGCACAGATAACCGCCCTTCAAGCATCCCAGGAGGGGTGGACATAACTATCAAGTACTGGGGCGACATCTGTGATGAATGAGTACTGCTGATGGCTCACAGGTGTGCCACACTTCATGATACAATAACCTGATGAAGTGCCAAGCCATAATGCTAATTGAAGTGCAAAACAGAAATAACTACCATGATGTAGGGGTGGTACAGAAGGTAGACTATCTGCCACCTGTAATACTTTACCACAGCTGTGCAGTTATCAGCAGCTTTGGCCATGTGAAAATTCAGTAAGTTCTGTAGTGCATGTGGTAACTGTGTAACACTGTAGTTGACATACCTAGATTGGCAGGAGTTCTAATCCCAGTACTGGCAAGTGTGTGTATGTATATGTGTGTGAATCATGTACTATCTGGCTCATACCATTTTTGACCTGTGTACTACCCTTTACACTTCCCTTCACTCCAATTTAGTAGACCTGTTGATGTCTTCCACCTTAGAAGTACCTTTGGAAGGGGTGTAAATGTATAAGCTCTGTGGCGCATCTGATAACTGTATAGTACTATAGTAGGAATACAGAATAAAAAATAAATTGAAGTATCTGTAGGATTACGGGCACTTTATTAACAAGACAACGACTTCAGTTAGCGCTTTCATCTTCCTTCACTCTCAGAGACTTCTTCAGACTAAAATTCATTGTTCATTATATACATTAAATACCCATTCTTGGGATACATCACCCAACAACATCCAATCTAAGTTAAGAAGCCTAGTCACATGATAAAATATGCTAAATTAAAGAAAAAGCCTAGTCACATGATAAAATAGGCTAAATTAAAGAGAAATATAACTTCTACAAAATTCTTTAAAAAGTCAGTGTTTTAACCCTTTTCTTTTTAAGTACATAAGAAATTCCTCTCTATTATTGAGACCAGGGAAAACACATGCATTTAATTTAACTTGCCAACAGTACTCTAGAAATCCCAGTTCTTCCTCTATGTTAATAATATTCTTGATGTTACTCAATGCTTCTAATACTAAACATTTAAAGTTAACTTTGCATTTACTTTCTTTATAGATTACACATAGCATTCTTTTCATCTCCATTGGCAATAGCATACTTATGCTCATAAATTCTTCTGTTTAACTCCCTGGTAGTTCTTCTCAAATAAAAAGCATGACAATCCATGCACATTAATAGATAAACTATATTTTTACTCTTACATGAAAAACTTCCTAGTATTCTGACTACATAGTTTCCCACTTTAATTTCACTAGAGTCAGTATACAAATAGTTGCACATGTTACAGCTGAAACACTTATTCATTCCTTTTTTACCTTCGACTTGTACTTTTCTATTTAGTCTTTATAATTTTTAGCTCTCTTTTGTACAAACCTGAGCCCTGTACCTATTTTTTTTAATAATTTCATTATTAGCTTTGAAAATACCCCAATTTCTACTAATAATACTTTTTATATCTTTAGAATCAACACTATTTTGCACTGCTAGTGTTGTCTTATGCGTATATTTAGATACTTTTCTTTCATCTATTTCTTTCTCTAACAACTTATTCATATCCTTGTTAGGATATCCTCTACATTCCATTATTTTACAGAAATGTTCAGCTTCTTGTAAGAAAATATTATCATCTTTAGTGAGATTGCATATCCTTTTTAACTGGCCCTTAACAATATTAGATTTTGTTTTCTTGGGATGGAGACTAGAATAATGTAAGTACATGTTTTTTTCTGAAAATCTTTCTTATAAATCTTAGATATCAACCTATAGTCTTCCTTATAAATAGTAAGATCTCCATAGTTAATTCTACGCATGTCATAATTATGAGTAAATTTAAGATATGAATATACATTATTAATATATTTCAGGAAATCATTCAAGATATCAATAGGCCCTCTCCAAATTAAAAAGACATCATCAATAAAGTGAACCATCTTTAATATATATTCATTATATTTACTATTGATGATGCTAGCTATCTTCCAACATTGCATAAATACATTGGCATAACTGGGAGCTAAAGCTTCTCCCATAGTCACTCCATTAATTTGAACATACAATTGTTCATATAACTCCAAATAGTTGCAACTTAATACTATATCAATCATTTCCATAAGCAAATCTACCATATCAGAAGAGAACATTCTAGATCTTAAAAGTTCGATTCTGTTGCCATACCATCTATATTAGGAATCATAGTATAGAGGGAATTAATATCCAATGTAACTAACACATCAGTTTAATTCACAACTACAGTCTCAATTTTACTCAGTAAGTCAAAGCTATCTCTTATATATGTAATGTTTTTAGTTACCACTTTTTGTAACATTTTGTCCACAAAAACAGATAGCCCTTCAGTCTTAATTTTATCACTTGCAACAGTAGGCCTTAGCACGTGGTCTTCTAAGTTTTTGTGGATCTTTGGTATACCAAAGATCCTACTTAATTTTGAGTTAGTATTAGTTAGATTCGTTCATGTTTTTTCATCTATTCTGCTATAAAAACTATAGTAGGAATACCTAGATAGGCAGGAGTTCTAATCCCAGTACTGGCAAGTATGTGTGTGTGAATCATCTATTTTCTGGCTCATACCATTTCTGACCTGTGTACTACCCTTTACACTTCCCTTCACTCCAATTTAGTAGACCTGTTGATGTCATCCACCTTAGAAGTATCTTTGGAAAAAGTGGAAATGTATAGGTTCTGTGGCACATCTGATAACTGCGTAGCACTATAGTAGGAATACCTAGATAGGCAGGAGTTCTAATCCCAATACTGGCAAGTGTGTATGTATGTATGTATGTATGTATGTATGTATGTATGTGTGAGTCATGTAGTGTCTGGTTCATACCAGTTTTGACCTGTATACTGCCCTTTACACTTCTCTTCACTCCAATTTGGTAGACCTGTTGATGTCATCCACCTTAGAAGTACCTTTGGAAGAGGTGGAAATATATAAACTCTGTGACGCGTCTCATACCTGTGTAGCACTATAGTAGGAATACCTATTTAGGCAGGAGTTCTAATCCTAATGCTGGCAACTGTTTGTGTGTGTTTGAGGATCATATCATGTGTGGTTTATACCATTTTGATGTGTATACCATACACGGCTGGTGACCACCTCCCGCTGCCATTACTTTATATAGTGTGGTAACAGTATCTGCCTCACATGCAACAGGTTAAACCATTGTACAGTCCTCTGTACAGATGTGTCTGGAATATCCATATGTTTGAAACCTATACATGGTCAGAAGTGGTCTGTGTGCCTTAACAATGCCCATGTATGAGATATTATAGCCAAATAGGCCACAGTGAGTGTACTGACACATATGGCAGCATGAGGTATCATACCTGATTGGAACATCGTGCTGATAGGATGTCTGCCACCCTCACAGGTGGCCTGCTTGTAGGTGCAATACATGAGTACAGATGCTTGGTTTTACAAGTGAATGGTATCTGTTATGGGTCACATTAAAGATTGGAAGAGGTCATATTGTGGTACTAATTAGCATGTAACAAGAACACCTTGCATCTTAAGAGGGGTATGTACACAATTTATATCCACTGTATACCAGTAATGTGTCACACATGACCTTACCTTAGGCTGTTTGTCCAGCACAATTTGCTGGCCTCTGTCCAGACGTCTTGGCACTGACAAGTTGTGAGGTATGCTGCAGGAATGTTGAATTCCACTGTGATGCAATACAGCTAAACCCAGCACAAGTGAACACGCACTAAAAGCAATATAACTATTACATAAAGCAATATAGCTATTACTGATGGTTGTGTGTATTGTAAATTGCATGCACTTCACATGCCTGGGGTATTGCCAGGCAACAACAGAAAAATGTAATACTCACCAGCTTCAGGCTGCTGTCCCATATGTAGACTACAGGGTCCTAGGTAGTTGTGACAGGGAGCTATTGTCAGCAGATGCACTTGTGGCCTTGGTATAGGATGGATGCAGCATGTCTGCACATCTACAGTACTAACCGCAATAATACAAAATGTCCTGTCCTCACCATAGATGTGCACCTCTGTGCATTAGAAAACCCCATCCACAACTGAAATAGGATCTGACACATGCATGCAGATACAATACATACACATGTATGTCTGATACATTAGTATACAAATCCCCACTGGGCCCTTACCTGCAAGCTCCTCATCCAGAGTGCATGCGTGTGTGTGTGTGTGTGTGTGTGTGTGTGTGTGTGTGTGTGTGTGTGTGTGTGTGTGTGTGTGTGTGTGTGTGTGCAGCCCACCTCCATAATGCTTCCCTCAGCGTCATGGCTTGTGCATTTGGTTTGTGGCCCAAGTAGGGTGAGGAGTTGGTCAGTGGGTGTCAGTGGGGGCAGGATGTGGGCCCCCACCTGTGTCTAGCCAGTTCCTTGCTACAGCAGCAGCCATTGATGGGCATGGTATTTGAGGTTGGTGGCCCGATGTTGCACATGCACATAAGTTCTACATATATATATATATATATATATATATATATATATATATATATAGGGTCTTTATTAAATCACTGAACGCTTAGAAAAGTGAACAATGATTTATCAACCCCATGTAAGTGAAAGCTTACAAACTCGAACACTTAGAACAGTGATTTTTTTTCCAAGGGAAACAAAATCGCTGTTCCCAAAAAAAAAAAAACACTTAAAACATAACATAAAGTGGGGGGGCTTTGCCCCCCCACACTCCCCCCTACTTAAATGTACCAACTCCGATATCGCACTACAGTGACTAAAATGGCAAAGTAACGGATGCAGCCAAGCAATTTCTTACCCAGGGAAGAATTCAATTATATGCCTCTTCGTCATTTTGCCTTTTCATCTTTTCAAGTTCGACCAAGATGCATTCGAAAGAATGCATCTTCGGTCATCTAATAGGAACCCCATATACATATATATATATATATATATATATATATATATATATATATATATATATATATATATATATATATTTGTATATATATATATATATATATATATTTGTATATATATATATATATATATATATATATTTGTATATATATATATATATATATATATATATATATTTGTATATATATATATATATTTGTATGTATATATATATATATATATATATATATATATATATATATATATATATATATGTGTGTGTGTGTGTACATCTCAGTATTTATTAGTAATATATATATACTGTTGTACACATATATGGATCTCCCTACATATCTCATTCTCTCTCTATGTATGTTTCTATTCAGATATATATGTTTATAGATACTGATCCTTCCATTTGCTCACTTGTCTCTTCCCTATTGTAAACTGGCTGTAAAGAAGGGTATGTTTGAGAAAACATCCTCAAACCATATATCTAAGGTGGCTTACTGGTAAATTGCATAGGCTATGTTGTGCAGGATCCTGAGTTCAAGACCTGCCAGGGCTGTTTATTTTGTTGCTAGGCAGAACAAGGACTATTGGATACAGAGTGCTTAAGTCAGTTTTGAGCAGCTTAGAATGTGTTTGCATGGATTTGTGCGATGTTAAGTGGTGCTAACGTATGGTTAAATGAAAAGGAGCTTGCACCATGTAGGCTTTGCTTACCAGTGCACAAATCTGCTTAGCATTTACATTTAAGCAATGCTTACACCTGCTAAGCATAGCTTAGCCTGGTAACCAGTTATCACATTCCAGTCTGATAAAATAGCAGGGTAATGACGTCTTTAATAAGTGTATTTAATTTCCTGTACATAACATGCTTCTATGTGCTGTCATTACAGTAGCAAGGGGTGTGAGCATATCGTAGGGGATGCCTGGGTATACATGGGTAGTACAAAAATCTTTTCTCTTTGGATTTGTTTCATACATGGGTAGTATCCCAGTTTATATGCAGTCACACTTGCATGTTACACCAGCTACAGTGTGCTGGTTGACAGAAATTTAACACATATGGTATCATTACATTAGTACTTTTAACAGTGCTTTTTCAAGTAAGAGTAGATTGCAGATTGTTGTACTGGAACCATACACCCCTGCAGGCAAAGCTGGACTCTGAGAACTGACTATCTTGTTCTTGGTGTTTGAGCTGTATTTTTATATGTATCTCCTATTGGATATTGATCTGATATGTTGATATTAACTGTAGACTACTATGTTTTTTGGACATGTCATTGAGGACTGCTGTCATGTAGTAATGGCATACCTTTCAGTTTCAGATGTTTATCTTTCAAAACTTTCATCCTAATGCATAACCTGTTGGCTATCTACTTTCTGTCTGTCCTCTATACAGATGTGCAGATGTCACATATTGCTATGGCCATGCCACTGTGTAGGTGCCAACATTGTATTGTGCTGTAGGCCTGGACACTGCTGCTAGTTCCGACATATGGGACTTTCCTTAATGTGGGCCTTGCCCCATTTCCTTGCCTGTGTGAGGGACATTACAGAGGTGGTGCCCTACAGATTCACATACAGTGGGTGGCAATATGTCACAGGACAGGACATGTGGAGACAGCCAACCAACATGGGGGACATATCCCCAGATTTGTGAGCAGATTGTATGTCACCAGTGCTGTTATACACATGGTGGATTGATAGATTGACAGGATTTGTGTGGACATGCATTTAGTGTGTGATGTCATGACTCACAGTGATATGTCTCTGACATACCTCTCCACTGGCACGCTGTCCACAGACTAGCCACATGTCTGCCTGTTATGTTTTGTGTGTTCACCAGACAGTTGGTGTCCTTGGTAAATCAGTTGTGGACTCTAGGGTATGCAGTCAGTAAATACTCACATCTATTGGTATTACCAACATCATATTCCTCATAAAGGATGTTACAACAAACCCAGTAACACCTGCAACTGTCTCAATGTATGACAGCAGTATGTCCAGTCTACCCCTGTGTTTATGCCTCTGTTCCCTCCTAGTGATGTAGGGGTTGATGCCAAGCTTAGTGAGTGGGGAATGTTATCAAAGGCTTTGGTCAGATCAATGTAGGCTATATGTGTCACCTTGTCTTCATCCACAGCTCAGGTAACTGAAGGCAAGAAGTTGACCACATTGAATGAGCAGGTATGACCTACCCTTCACAAAGGTAAAGTGTGTGGGATCCTGAGTCTGCAGATTCTCATATCCTTGTTTATTAGGTGCATGATGAGGCTTTCCATAGCTTCGCATAACAGACTTGTCAGGCAGTTGGGACGGTATTTCCCAGGGCCTGTAGTTACACCTCATTTATGTAGAGGGGTGACTGTAGCAGTGCATAATTCAGTACGGACAAAGCCTGAGGTGAGCCTGTGCTTGAACAGGGCACACAGGTTAGGTGCCAGGTCACTCTGTAGTTCATGTAGAACACAGCCAGGGATATTCTCAGGTCCCATAGAAGCTGTATTTTTGGCCTTGGACAGTGATGTTTTAATCTGTGCTGCAGTAATACTGGGTGCCTAGTGGTGCACTGGTATTGGGATTGGTCCTTTGGGGGGGATGTGAGAGGTAATGTTTGCACTGAAGATGCCAGCCAGTATATTGGCATTATTTGTTGGCTCAGTCTGGGAGGTACCATTGTCTAGTATCTCAGAACAATTCTTGGTATTGCCATGGAGATTCTTTACATAACTGTATATGGCCTTGTGGTTGTCTTTACTATGGGCTCCAATTCTGTTCTCATAGCTAACTTTGTAATATTTAACGAGGGATCTCAACTATTCATTGAGGCTGATAAGGGTTTATTTACTGTCTTGGGACTTCACCTTATTCCATATCGGTTCCCTCCTTCTGTTGTACAGTTTCTTCATGGCAGAGGACCACAAAATCAGCTTGCTTTTTTGGAGGTGAGGGTCCTGGTTGTATTGGGTATGGCAGTATCCATGCATTTGTATATGTGTTCATAGTGCATTGTTGTTTGATTGAGCTGTCATGCAACTAGTCTCCACTTGCATGGCTGCTGTGAGGTTAGCCACCTCTGATTTTATGAGGCCATAGTTAGCTTTCAAAAGGCTTTTCATGGTGGTTACCTGTGCAATGGGGGTAGGAGGGCTGTGGATTTCCAAAGGTGATTAATTTGTATTCAGATATAACAAGGGAGGTGTTGACTATTGGTGTAGAGAAATAATTGCCCATGTTAGGAAAGACCATGTCGATATAATGGGCATGTGCATCGGTACATGAGTAGCTTTCCCACTTAATGGGGGTAGTTGAAGTCAACCAGTAGGTTAGACACTAATATTCTCCAGGGTGTTTATGGACATGGAGTGTGAGTCTTGGGACATGCATGGGGGACCTATAGCAGGCTACAACTTGAACCACTGTGTTACTAATGTCAGCTACGCCTGCAAGATCTATAACGCATAATGTTGGTCTACCACTCTAGAGGTGTGTGCATCCTTTATGAATATGAAAATACTACCACCTTTGGATCTTCAGTCCACATTCTGCAGCCAAGAGTTGTGGAATTAAGTATATGCTGGTACTGCATGGGGTGCTTCCTGCTGCTTTTAACCAGGTCACTGTTACACCACAGATGTCATTGTTCCCCATTTTAAAGAATAATTCCAGCGAGTGAATTTCCAGATTTACAATTCCAGTGTGCAGCAGCATGACCCTCTGATTGCATGTCTTTGTAGCTGTCATATATTCCTGTATATATATATATATATATATATATATATATATATATATACATATATACATATATATTATATATGTATATATATATATATATATATATATATATATATATATATATATATATATATATATATATATATATATATATATATATATATATATATATGTTTTATACATATATATATATATATATATATATATATATATATATATATATATATATATATATATATATATATATATATATAGTAACCTTTCTATATATATATATATATATATATATATATATATGTGTGTATGTATTCCTATATGTGGATATGAATGTGGATGTAGCTCTCTCTCTCATATATATATATGTTTCATGTATATATTTGTCCACATATATGCATCTCCATACATATAAACATGTATATATAGGCTACCTGACTGATTCTACAGACTCCTTTCCCTGCTGTTGGATGACTGTACTAACTGATATGTTTAAAATGTCATCACTATTTTGTAGGGCTCAGATGGTGTAATGGTACATTACTTTGATCATAGTTTACAAGGCCCTGGGTCCAGGACTTGGCAGGCCTTATTATTTTGTTGCAAGGCAGAACAGTTCTGCTGTGGAGGAAGGGATAAGGCCAATAATTACAAAAGGTCCCTAGTTTGTGATTCTTCACCCCCATTTACACAGCCTTTGGTCAAATTTGTTGCAGTAAGAGCTTCAGAGTGTGGATTTGATGTCCGACTGCACTACATATAATACACACACACACACACACACACACACACACACACACATATATATATATATATATATATATATATATATATATATATATATATAATACATTTTCCATACTGTTGAATATGCTTGAAATAACATCAGAGATATTTGCAGCTCAGATGGCTTAGTGCTAAACTGCTGTGGCTATGGTGTGCAGGGTCCTGGGTTCAAGACTTGCAAGGGCTGTTTATTTTTTTGCTGTGCAGAACAAGGGCTGTTGGATGGAGAGTGATTAAGGCACTTTTAAGCAGTTGTAAGTGGGTTTGCATGGCAGTAAGCAATGCTAGTTTCTGGTTAAATATGCTTACAGACAGCTTTAAAAGTGCTTAATCTGTGTAGGCATTGCTTAGCACCATGCAAGCAGGCTTAATCCTGCTTACTACTGCTTAGAACACCTTACTCCCGCTTTCCCCTGTGCTAATTTCTTTAAAACAAAAGAAAAAAGTGGTGATAGGAAAGTGGTGAAAAAGGGGACATGCAGAGGGAAAGACAATAGGAAAAGTAGCTAGGGATGTGTAGGACAGGTGTAGGGTAGGTCCATAGCTGTCCATTTCTTCTACAGCAACAGCTGTGCATATATACTGAATTTGGAGGTATATTTGGACACAGAAACTCCTGAGAGAGGGGTGAGGACAACAATAATGTATTGTGAAGCAAATTAAAGCAGATTACATGTGTCCAGTGGACACGTGTGCGAAATGGACAGCTATGTATCGGGCAAAATTTTTTTTGGGAACAGATTGCCCTTTTTTTTTAGGTGAGAGTGGGATGCTGGTGAAGGATAGAAGTCATATTTGGGGAGGTAGGTTGGGTAGGAAGACAGACAAGACAGCATACAGGGGCAGTATATGACACATGTGGGGGTAAACACCTTAGATGGGGAGGGGTGTTTGGAAATCAGAAGCCCATGAGCCCCCAAATGGAAACAGTGGAACTGAGGTCCCCACCCACGGGCAGTCACCACTGCACCTTCATGGCCCCAAAGGTGACTGTGCTGGGGGCTAAGCAGGAGGGGCAGACTGACCCTCTAACTGCACCACACAGCCCTCAAGCTGGCGTAGCAACTCTCCAAACTCCTTTCAGAGCTCACTACCCGCCTATCCCTGAACCTGGCTTCAGGTGATGGTATCCTGTCCACGCCCACTTCTGGGGAGGGACGAGCCTCATTCCCTGAGGCGGTTCCACCTGAAGGTGGTGCAGGACTAGTGGACGAGGAGGTCCCAGGGTGGGTCCCAGATGTGCTGGGGCCTGGTGCCACAGCCAGATGAGGTGGGAGAGGTGGGTCCGCTGGGACCTGCCTTCACAAAAGTGCTATGGTGTTGCAGTTTTAGAACATATGTGGGTTAGCAATAGTCAACACAATCCAGGATTAGTTATAACACCATGCATAGATATTCCCATTAACCCAAAACAACAGATTTGGAACAGTTGCATGGCAAACAGAACACATGCATATATGGAACCACAGTGGCCATTACAATGGCATGCAGGTTACATTGATAGCAACAGGCCACCAATGATAGTTTTGCAACATGGAACATTAATAGAAACACATTTCAATATTTGTTGAACAATAGGACATATGTCCCAATAGTAGGTTTGGTATAAAACACACCCATTGATTTGTGTGTTTAGATTATTGTTGCAGATATGGTGGGGGGGGGGTGAGAGAGATGTCATTTAACAACTTGTATATCCTTGCAGTACTCACAACTTTAATCATTGCTCTAATCATTAGTCTACAGATATTATTACAATACTCTATGACCTTGGTTTGAGCAGTGGTATGTTTGTACACAGTGTATAATTCAACCATCTTATAGCTACTTTCCACTTTTCTTACCTGGAAGACCTGTAGGGGGAATGTTTGTTAACACTACCTGACTGTTTCTACACATATTCACAAACTTCTAGTTGAAATTATGCATACAGCTTACTACCACTCCTGGAGTTTGAACCATGACTGTGTCTGCTAAAAATGCAGCAATCTGTGTTTCATCAGAGTGAGCTATTGATAAACAGCTGTCTTTTCCTTCAATGTTTTCTATCAAAGTCTCTCTTGGTTGTGCAATCTGACCTTGTAATTACAACATTCTTATGCAGACATTCCTAGACATATGTTTTATGCAGCACAGTGTGGGAAACAGTGGTTAACACAACATTACTATTCAGATATCAGATCTTGGTGAATGCAACATTTCATGCCATACAATACCAGAGTGAACACAACCAGTTCAGGATTTAGAACTTTATTGCCAGGCAGTTACAGTTTTATTTAAATATGACCTATATGGGACTATTACTGTCATATTGTCTGGTTTATTCCGTACAAACCATACACATTTTTTATACTGCCAGGTGACATTCTACTCCTTTATATTTATTTGGTATGAGTAGTATAAGCAGGATTGTTACTCACCAGCCTCGTGATGCAGCCATTGCAACCTACTGGCATGGGCATCCTGGCTCGCAGCAAACTCAACTTGAGCTGTAAAGAAAATAGACAAACATGTAGGCATATCTATCACATACACAGGCTGGACTTTGATAAGCAGTTATTGCTATGAATGCTTACACACTGCTGGGACATCACACCTCTGTCTTGCTTCTTGGACCCACTGTTCCAACAGCTCCATCTTTCTCCATTTCAAGTTGGCATAGTGGTGCCGGACCTGCTCACCAGTCTGAGGGATACCGGCAAGACTTTCCCAGGCTTCCACTTTATATTGGGAGCCCTGGTAGTGGTCCTGCAGCAGTCTCATGACCTTGCACTCCTGTATGCCCCAGTGCTGCACCAGAAAGTGCATGCCCTCTCCAACACCTGCCAAACTGCCTACAGTGGGGAGCTATAACCAGTTATGAGCTGTATTCCCACCTGTGGGGTTTAAATATGACCTATTTCCTGCCGTTTGCCGTGATTGGATGGTTTTGAATATGCTGAGCTAAGCTAAGCTATGGGCAAACCTGCTTAGCTAAGGTTGGCAGTGCTTAAAGGGGCAAGTTCAGCACTGCTTACCAATGGGCAAATCCACTTAGCTGGGCTACTCATTACTTAGCATTGCTCAGCATAATGCATCCGAGATTATCCAATTGCAACTAACTCTGGGCAAGACTGCAATCCAAATAGTAACTTGCTACAGATCCCCCACCATGCCTCAGGATTCCCACTCCTCATTTCTTGATACACTGGAAAATATTAGGGTGCAACCCAACACCCTAATAATTGGCGATTTCAATTAACCCACCATTAACTGGGAAAACTACTCATGTACCAACTTTTTTGCTCAATGTTTTCTGGAATTCATAAATTCCAATGCCTTGGATCAACTTATCCACACCCCCACCTGGGGCAGCAATATTCTAGACCTGGACATTACTGACATGGGCGACCAGTGTTCCACACCAGAGGTCAGTTCCTCATTGGTCAGATCCGACCACAAGCTAATCAGCCTAGACATCCACATCCCGCCCCCACCCCCATTAGGGAAACCACCATAAAAAAATTTCTTCAAAGCCAACTTCATGCTTCTTAAGACAGAAGTGGCAAACTTCACGACACCCATGCAGACAGACAATAGAGGTACGACTGCTGAATCCTACAAATGCACTTTATAAGCACTTACACGAGTGCATGGATCATGCTATCCCTAACAGTACCAAGATGCTATCCTCCAAAAAAATGAAGCCAATCTGGTGGTCCCCTGCCATAAATAAACTCTACAACAGAAGAAAGAAACTGTTGCAAAAAAGAGTAAAATCCCATTATTGGAGGAACTCTCTGGTCTGCCTCAGTAAGAAACTGATATCCCTCATAACATCGTACAAAGCTAGTTATGAAAACAAAATCACCACTGATTCTAAAGATAACCACAAAGCATTCTATAGCTATGTCAAGAATCTCAAAGGCAACACTCAGATCTGATCTGAATTACAGCACAATGGCACTAAATATACAGAACAAACTGATATTGCCAACATCCTGGCAGATAGGTTCAGTGCTACCTTTACCCCCCTCTCACCCCCTAAAAGGCCCATCTCTATACTGGAATAATGCAAAGTTCCTGTAATTATGGTTGTACAGGTAAAAAACATACTCTCCAAAGCCAAGAACACAGCATCCATGAGACCTGACAACATCCCAGGCTGGGTTCTACATGAACTACAGAATGAACTGTCACCCCACCTAAGCCCCATGTTCAATCATAGTCTCATCTCAGGCTTTGTGCCCACTGAATGGTGCACAGTGACAGTTATCCCACTCCATAAAGGTGGAGCCACCACGGACCCCAGGAACTACTGCCCCATTAGCCTAACAAGCCTGGTCTGTAAGGCCATGGAATGTATCAACATGGAACTTATAAACAAAGACATTGGTAGTCAACAAACTTCAGACCCCACCCAGTTCGGGTTTGTAAAAGGCAGATCATGTCTCCTAAACCTGATGGACTTCTTTTAAGCAGTCACCAAAGCCGTAGATGTGAGTAAGGTGGTTCACACAGCCTATCTAGATCTCGCCAAGGCTTTTGACACCATCCCCACTCTGGAATTATAGATAAACTCACTAAACTAGGTATAAACCCCTGTGTCAAAAGATGGGTTGCCAACTGGCTCACTGACAGAACACACACTGTGAAAGTAGCAGACTCCAAATTCAACTTCAGACCAGTGACAAGTGGAGTACCACAGGGTTCAGTCCTGGGTCCTCTCCTGTTTGGTATCTACTTTTCTGAAGTACAGGCTAACACAGAAGGACTTTGGCTAATGAAATTTGCAGATGACTGCAAACTAGAAGCTATAACTGAAACTGTTAACTATGTGGATATCCTACAAAAGGGCCTCACTGAGACGGATGCCTGGTGTCAAAGCCATGGCCTCAAGCTCAATGCCAAAAAGTGCATTGTCATCCCCTTTGGTAAAGACTCTGTACCCATGAGCTACCACATAGGTGGTAGTCTACTTAACACTGAAAGTGTGATAATAGACCTTGGGACACAAGTGGACAGTAGTCTCTCCTTTGATAATCACATCACCACAGTAGTCAGGAAATCCTTCTGCATGGCACACCTCATCACAAAAGGTTTCTCATCCAGGAAAAAAGGGGTAATTGTTCCCTTCTACTCATCACTCATTAGACCCATTATAGAGTATAGCACCCCTTTTGGTATGTACATCACAAGACATCTACAACAACTGGAAAAGCTAAAGAAATACCTCACAAAGATGATTACCAGGCTCAAACAGATGCCCTACGCAGACTGTCTCAAAAAACTCCAGCTTTACTCTGTCGCATATCGCCTGCTAACAGGCGATCTCTGCCTAACATACAAAGCTATGTCAAACCCAGAGCTGTTGGACATGCTCCACTTAAAGAAATCCCAATCCCTAAGAGCTACACACTCTAGGGACCTAAACCATGTCACCACAATAAACAGAACATGCTGGAGGGATAGATTCCTATCACAGAGACTTCCCATACTCTGGAACAAACAACCTATCTATATCAAATAAAGCTCCTCATTAGTACTCTTCAAGAAAAATCTTGATTATTGGATGGGAAATAGGAAATTCACCCTGGGGATCACCTCTGTGGTTCTGCTCAACAGAGGCACAGGAAAATAATTTTCTTGGGTGGCGAAAGCCAGGGTACAATTTTGGCTAGGCTTGTATAGGCCCTAGGGCTGATAGCCTAGTACCTACCTATGAACCAATGAACCTGTATGCACGCAATGCTTACACCTGGTCAGCATAGCTGTGCAATGCTTGGCATTGCTTATGTTTTATTTTATTGGACTATCACCTGCATGGGATTGATTCATCATTCATTACATAATATAAATTTGTTTACCTTCCCTGACATCCCCAATGTGCTGTAATTATATTTATTTTTGTGTGACTATACTGTATGGGGCACTTGTTTTTATTTGGAGGTTTCACTACTTTATTACACTAACACCTCACATCTGGGCCTAATACACTACTCTGGTTGAGAAATATAAGTTACTTCCTACATAAATATTCAAATAAATTAAAATTATACTGTTTACACATACAAAATGGAAATGGCTTTGGTGAGGATCGAACTGTGAATGACTACATATGAAGCTTGCACTCTAACAACTACTATTGCACTTATGCTTATGTTGGATGTCTATTGCTCTTTAACTTATCGTGCCATTTCAGCTTGGCTAAGCATAGCTAAGCAACAGGCACACCAGCCCAGCTATGGTTAAACTTTATTGCACATGTGAAAAAATATTTATTTGTTGCATTTTTTTACTTCATACCCTTCAGAATATCCATGCTAATGCTAAACCTGTTATTCTATCAACTTTTTCGGTTTGTAGGGAAAATTATACCTTATGGCTTTGTCCAGATTTCTTACTCTGATGGGTTGGGAGGTGTGCGTTATATACTTCATACCCTGATGAAAATTCATGCTAATGCTAAACCTGTTATTCTATCAACTTTCATGGTTTATAGGGACAATTGTCCCTTATGTCTTTGTCCAGCTTTCTTACCCTGACAGGTTGGGAGGTGTTATGATTAATCTTGCTCTATTTAAATTGCCGTATGGCAATTCTGGTGTGCAGGGGCATGTGTATTGTGATAGCACTGCTCTCAGACACACCCCCTGCACTCATACATAGAACTGTATCCATATTACAGAACAGCAGCACACCTTCATGAATATGCATGGTTCACTACCGTACTGCACAGGAACAGTTCCTTCCATGCAGGAATAAGCTATTCCTGCAAGGAAGTTTACTGACTCCAGGGGAATATGTATTCATGCTAGAATGTACATTTCTAATGGAATTTCTGAAATTAATAAGAAAATAAGTACACTTCATTGAAATAATCAAAGTTTTTGTTAAATTAGGTTTATTTTGTCAGAACCTGTAGAACTGAAATAAGGCACAAAGCAAGAATTTCCCCTTTCACGTACATTATTTGTGTTATAATGGAGCCTGTAAATTTAAGACAAAATACCAACATTACAGGAGTCAAATTGGTGAAAAATGTGAATCAAAAACTGTTCTTTTGCTGATAATATATTGATAACAATGTTTATTTAGCTGGGCAAACACAGACTTTAATTAAAAATTCTGAAAAAGTTCCATAGCTATTTTTAACAATAACAAAACAAAGTAAGTGATCATAAATAAAATACAAAACAAAAAGGTTCTGGGTATATTTAACAAATGATCTAAAATATCTAGAAACAGATTAAAAATCTGAGTTTAAAGAAATTAAAACTGCTAATTATAATAAAAGCATAGACTTAATAGCCTAATAATTAAACATGACTCTGAATATTTTACTTTTGAATGTAGACTATAGGCCCAATTCCAAAAGACTTGCTCTCAGTGTAAGTGATCACTTACACTAAGAGCAGGTGTTTTGGAGTATGCCTCCTGGTGTAAACCTGTTTATAGACAGGCCTTAGACTGAAGTAAGTCACTTACACTAAGGGGAAGTCTTTCAGAATCAGGGCAGACTTACAATGAAAGCAACTCTTTTGAAATTTGGCCCTATATCTTATAAAGATGGTTTTGCTCGCTAAACTTGTTTACATAATACAAATGTTAGCATTAGCTCCCATTAAACATTCAAATTAAGCTAATTTATAACTTGCTATTAAGAATTTTGTGGTTCCTTAAGAAACCAGTTTTGACCTATAAACAGTACATAGGATCTTGGAATAACTATGGAATACAATTCCTTGACATAAAAACATAGAAACATGCAGCCATATTTAAAACAATTATTTATTGGATAAACACCTCCTGTAAGGCTAACTGGAAAGATTTAACAATGAATCATGAGAAGAAACTCAAATTAATGCAGCATATAATTAAAATAACAAACAAGAGATTGTGGATAACTGAAAGCAATTACTTTCAGTATAATATATATAACTTCATTGATTCAAACTATGTAAATACAATTCTCTGAAATTACAGAATTTTTTCATGTGACCACCTGAATATAAAACGTTGGATTAATATTATTTATCCATTTTGTGCAAGAAAAGGTCTGACTCAAGGAACTATTGAAGGTAAAATGAATACATAGAAATATAAATTTCTTTGAGAAAGTCAAGAAAACAACTTCTTTTTTTATGAGAACCCATGAGATCAAAATATTTGTCATAGCTGTTTTGTACAAATTCATAAAGATAGGATACTATGGCAATAAAAATAGAAAATTATGTAGAAATGGAATGAACTGTAATACCAGTGAATGGAAACACTAACAAAATAAGAGGCAGTTTTGTCAATAAAGTACAGTTTGGATAGACTATTGATACATCTGAATGCCTTCCTTTGTCTTTCCAGGGCAAAATTATTAAAGGTACTGATAAAAGATTGTTTAAGTTATCAATTTATCAGATTTTGAGATAACAGAGCAACATATTTCTATACTTAAGAATGGTTTAAAATGTATTCCAATAGCAATTCCACACTTACAGTAGATTAAAATGGAATTATTTAGGCTGGTACAGAAATTAAAATTACTTTTTTTTCAATGGTGAGTTTAATAAAAGTACAATTAAAGAGTTAAATAGTGATGTTAGTTAAAATGTGACTCTTTTATAGATATGGATGAAAGTTTTTATTAATTTATCTAATTGTGAGGAAGAAATGAATGTATACTGCTTATTAAATACTTATAGATTAAGTAAGAATTATTTTATTTTCCTTTTTTTCACAATGAATGTAGTGGGCAGTTCTTTAGTATGTAAAATTTTGTAGATGAAAAAAGATTTTTTTTAATTTCTAAAGGAAAGACATATTTTAAGTATAATTTAACTAAAAACTAATGAGGTACATTGAATGAATTATATAGTGATGATAGGTTAATTTTAAATCTTACGATAAGGGTAATAATATTGTTTAATTACACTTTATACAATACCTGCAAACATGCTATTTACACTTGAATTATGCTAGTACTTACAGGAAGGATGAGCAACATGTTTATGATTTAGCTAAAGATTTGTTTTTATTTTACTCAAGAAACACTATATAGGTTATTTTGGTAAGGATAACATGTTTTTAATCAACTTTACTGAATTATCACTTTTGAAATAGTCCATCATACATTTATATAAAGAAAACAAACAATATTTACATATTCTCAATTATAAAAATTATACATCATATATAATCTTTGGTACAGTCATTGTCAATCCATTATACAGCTCTTTCAAATCCTATCTTCCATTAAACCTCATTCCTCTTCCAAATCATTGTTCTGCATGCATTGTTCCCACAGTTACCATTTTTTTTCTATATAATTTGCTCTTACCTTTTCTAAAGATCACATTTCCAGTTCTTTTATCTCTATTACTATATTCACTACTTCAGATATGCTTGGTTTAGACTTTGATTTCCATTTTTTGAGTAATTGCTTTTCTGGCAGCCATAAGAATTAAACTTAGCAAGGTCTTGTTATGTCTAGGCAAATCAAATCCTGTATCACAACTCAAAAAATAATTTCCAAAGTTACACCAATTTGCTTACCCAGTATTTCTGACAGAGTAGTCTGTAGGGAATTTTTAAAGGGTGCCAACTACATACACTCCCCAAATATATATTCCCAATTACATCTTTTTTCCCCATCACACCTCCAATATTTGCAATTTTCCTGAGGAAAATATTTTGCTTGGGTGTATAAAAAAATGCAAACCCTTCCAAGCAAAAATCCTAAATCTTCTATATTTTGTTGCATATTTAGAATTATACATATATCATACCATTATTTATTTGTGAATTGCTTATTCAATTTCTCTTTCCAGTCTTTTCTAAACTCCTCTGATTGATTCTTATAGTTATCAAAAGTATTTACATGCTCTAGTAATTATCCCTTTTTAAATTCAGCTTCTGTTCTAGATTCAACTAAAAACTCTACCAGTGTTGCTCTCTTTCACTTAGGATTCCCTTATCTGTTCCTCTCTTTCTATACACTGATATCAATCTTTGATAGGGAAGACAGTCTCTAGCCTGCAGTTCAATTGCATTCTTGGCCTCTTCCCATTCTATGACCTTTCCATCTCTAATTATTTGTTTCCAATACCTTGGTTCCTTTGTCAACTTTCTATAGTAAAATTCTGCACCCTCTTGCCTATCTTCTGTGCCCTTAATTATAGTTAACCCTATTGGCAAATCTCCTTTCTTCATTCTCATGTTAGCTTAGATCTTAGAATACTTTTTGCTACTTTATGAATATAATATTCTGTATGGTTATTGCTATTCTCATTAAGGATTTGCATCCAAAATCCCATACTCTCTCTCCTTATGTATTGAGCTTCCCCTTTGTTCATCATAATCCCTTTCCACTTTGAATTACAGCTTTCTGCTTGGGCTATGTATAGGAGCCTTAACTGTGTAGTACTAAAATATCCCTTCAAATCAGGTAATCCTAACCACCCTGATCTACTGGAAGGATCAACTTATCCTAATTGACTGTTGCCATCTTCCCCTCTCAGATAAAATCCTTAAACTCTTTATTAACTGCTAACCACAGATTCTCCTCTTGTTGATAAAAATATGCCTGACCTATGTATAAAACTAAAGGGATGTAAAACATTGTCATTGCTTCTATCTTGCTAAGCATAACCATAAAAAGAGCTTCCAGTTCCTCAGTTTTTGTAATATCTTTTGTTTAGTCTATTCTCACATATCCTTAGTTGTCATAACATAATATGTTTTACCTATACTCAAAAACACTTCATTTTTTCATGTCCCCATAAATATGGGTATTGGTGAACCAATTCCTGCATGGATACATGGTTTACAGCTAAATCCTTTGTTTTATCTTAATTAATTTCACATCAGTAAAAGACTTGAACCTGTCTGATAATATTCCACAACAATGAGCTGTCCTTTTCTGGTTTTATCAGGTACAACATAATATCATCTGTAAATAAAGTCCACTTTATTTGATTGCCATACCAATTATATCTTTGAATTTCTAAGTCCCTTATTTTCTTTGCCAGTGGTTTTAAATATAACACAAATAGCAAAGGAGAAAGAAGACACCTCTGCCTGGTACCTCCGTTCAAAAAGAACATACCATACCATAGAGGAACCTACTCACCTTAATTTTCACCTCTGATCACTTATATATCCTCATAAGTAGCTTTATATATGTGTGAGGAAATGCAAATGCTTCCCATTGCCCTACTCTTAAAACCCTGTCTTACTTTATCAAATGCACTCTCAGCATCAAGGGTCACCAACAATAAGGGAATGTTCTTACATTCTGATTCCCTCTGGATCATCATTTGTTTAATCACCTTTATTGAATTATTACTTGTGACATAGAAAGACGTACATTTATATAAAAGTAATCAAACCATATCAACAACTTCACATTTATAAACATTATAATTCACATCTATTGTTATGTAGCATATAAACTAAGGAATAATACATAAATTATTAAATTTCTACCTCCTCTTAAACCTCATTCCTTCCCAAAAATATTCTTCTGCATGTATTTTTCTCACAATTTCCATTTTTTCTAAGTAATTTACTCCTACCCTTTTCTAAAGATCCCATTTCCTGTTCTTTTATTTATGTTACAGTCACTGCTTCAAGTACAGTTGGTTAAGATTTTGATTTTTTTCTAGTAATTATTTTTTGGCAGCCACCAGAATTAAACTTAACAAAGCCTTACTATGTCTAGGCAACTCAGATCCTTTATCCCAGCTCAAAAAAGAATTTCCTTAGTTATACTCATTTGCTAACTAAACTCCATTTCTTCTCTGTTAATTATTTGCCATTTTTGTAATTCTTGTACCTCTACTGGAGCTTTTCTCCCTGGGCCTCCCTGAAAATGGGCCTGAATGTTCATCAAAGTAAACAAAAGGTAATAAATAAATAGTCTTTGCTCACATATTTTAGCTGCCATAACTGAATTCTTTTTAATCCATACACCTAAATACTTCACTTTATCATGTCCCCATAAATATGGGCATTGCTCAACCAGATTCATGTGTATACACATAGTTTACAGCCATAGCCTTTGTTTTGTCTTCATTAATTTTTATTTCTCAAAAAGACTTGAAAACTGTCTCACAATGTTCCAAAAGAATGACATGTGCATTTCTGGATTTATCAGATATGAAATAATATCATCTGCAAATAAGGCCAACTTTTCTTGAATAACATACCATTTATATCCTTGAATTTCTGAGTTCCTTATTTTCATTGCCATTGGTTGTAATTATAATGCAAATAACAAAAGGGAAAGAGGACACCCCTTCCTGGTTCCTCTATTCAGACACAACTTATCAGAGAGGAAGCCTCCCAGTTTGATTTTTGCCTCTGATCCCTCATATATTCTTCTAATTAACCTTATAATTATTACAGGAAATGCAAATGTTTCCTTTATCCTACTCATAAAATCCCAGCTTACTCTGTGGAATGCTTCTCTGCCACAAGATCCACCAATAACAGTTGTATTTTCTTGCATTCTGCTTCTCTCTGCATCATCATGTTCTATTGATGTTGTCAAATGTTTGCATCCCCTCTACAAAACTACATTGTTGCATATCTATCAATTTTGGCATCATCTTTGCCATTCTTTTAGCCATTATCTATAGATAATCATAGTTCTGTTAATGTTGTCAGATGTTTGACTCCTCTCTTCAAAGCCACATTGATCCATATCTATCAATTTTGGCAACACCTTTCCTATTCTTTTAGCCATTATAGACATAAATACTTTATATTAATGGTTTAGAATCAACATGAGTCTATATGAAGTTACATCTGATGGTTCTTTATCCTCTTTAGTTATTACAGCCACCACAGTTTTCTCCTAGGATGTTGGTGCTTCCCCTCCTTTTAAAATAATGTTAAACAAAACCTTCCATTTTATCAATTTCTTGCCTCCAAGCTTCAAAACTTCCACAGAAATACCATCTATTCCTAGAGACATTCCTGTAGATCGATTATACATCACCATTTTTATCTCATCTCCTCCTATCCTAACTGTTAATAATTGATCCTTGTCTACTCTATCCTTGGCATATTTAATTCATCTATAAGCATTTCCATTTGTGCTTTTCTTGATTCCACTTTTCTCTGCTTTATGCAGGCTTTCATTAAATTTCCGAAATATTGCTAATACCCCTATGTGATCTCTGGTTATTTTCCTTATTAAAGGCTCCCTTAGCTTGGCAACAGCCCTTTCTACTTTTTGTTGCCTGAGTTGTTGTGCTAAAAGCTTCTGTGTTCTGGAGTTATTATCAAAAAACAGTTGCTTAACCGACGTCTTTCTAAATTCATCCATGTTAGCCAGGAAGTACCATATTTTCTTTTTAGCACTCTGTAATGCGTTAACCTTTGTCAGTCCCTCTAAACAAATCTTGTTGATTCTTAGCCATATCTTTTTTCTTTTATTTCTGCCCTATTTTTAAACTCCACTTTCATTTTATCCCACTCTTTAGCTATATCTTCTGAAGAAATTTCTGTCTTCCCTAATAACTCTTGAGTAATATCCACTACCCATTCCTTAAACTCCTCTATTTTTAACGGCTAGGAGGGAACCACTACTGTCTCATTTTTGTGTCATTACCATACATTTTTATCTTAGTTATTATTGTCACATGATCTGAAATAGTCATTGGATAAGTATCAAAACTTTCAATTAAATGGACATGTTCCCCTGAAATATAATTTCTGTCTAGCCTAGTCCAATTGTTGTACCTTGGGGAATAGTATGTACATTTTCATTGAGTTCCTACTGTTGAATTTGTTTCTTCCTTCCCAAATACTTTTATAAGTCTCTTCTAAAATCTACCCTCCTTTGTTATATTTCCCTTCTAGGTACCCCAAATACATCTTTACTGTTGCAAATCAAATTACTGTCCCACCTATAAGTAATATTCCCTCTGAAAGCTGATTATTTCCCCCTGAATTTTCTTAAGCTCCATTGCAGTTTTAGAATATAAATGTATGCCTGCATAATCCTCCTCCCTTGCCAGTAGCCCCTTACCACCACAAATCTACTTTTATTATTTTTCTTATTCTTCTATCACTATTGCAGCTCCTCTAGCAATTAATATAAATACTCACTTTTCCTTTTCTCATATATTCCAATGAATAACCATCATGAAATCCCTTTTTTAACAAATTTAAAATTTAACAAATTTAAAATTTAACAAATTCACACAATCAGTTATTTCCAAATGGGTCTCTTGTAGCATAGCTGTGCTCTGCATTTCTTAATATAGTTCACTTCTCTTTCTTTTTGTATATACCTTTAAGACCATTCACATTCCAAGATAATATGGAAAGTGATGCCATTATGATAAATAGTTATTGTTCCCACCTGTTATATTCATAGGTTCATAGGTTCAGAGGTTGGTACTAGGCTATCGTCCCTAGGGCCTATATAAGCCTATCCATAACAATTCCCTGGCTATTTCTTCCCACAGTATTTACTTCCCTGGACCTCTGTCTAGCAGGACGACTGACGTGATCCCCAGGGTGAATTTCCTATCTCCCATCCAATCATCAGGGTTCCTTTTGAATAGGGTCAAAGAGGTGCTCTGCTTGACATTTATGGGCAGTCTATTCCAGAGTCTGGGGAGTCTCTGGGTCAAGAACCTATCCCTCCAGCATGTTTTATTCATTGTGATGAAAAGGTTTAGATCCCTGGAGCGTGTGTCTCTGAGGTATTGGGATTTCTTTAAGTGTAGCAGCTTTTTAAAAAAAATGTCTGTCTTCAGCTTTTGTGTTACATGCATGCACTAATGTTCAGAAAGTTAATCTTTTATACAGTTGTTTCTTGTCATGTCCATTTGAACCTTTGACACAACTTACAAGACTTTTTGTTTTAATGAAAATCCCCAAAAACACACTACCAAAATTCCTATATAATCTATTAACTTAATACAAATACACAAAACTATATATAACTTCAAATGCTGAAGCTTAACCCATCCTAATAGGAACAACTGCCCCAGATTGACAGCTACAGGCTTTAATTGACCTGTAACTAAGGATATCCATGCTAAGACGGGTCTATATCAGAACATCGAAGTATTAAAATTTCAAATGTTCTGATATCGAACACTATTCAGCGAACGCTAAGAATACCGAAGCTGCAGAAGCGAATTCTTTCCTCGGGAAATAATTTGGTTGGCCGTTTCTGTGGCTTCGCTATTTTTAGCGCTGTGGTGGAAAGTTACGGGTTGGGTTCAAGTAAGTGTGTGATTGTTTGTATGTTAGGGTTAGGGGTGGGTTAAGTGAGTTAGGGTTAGGGCGCGGGTTAGGCATGTGTGCTTTAGTGACAGACTTCAGGGTTAGGGCTTGGTTTAAGTGAGTTAGGGTTAAGGCACGGGTTAAGTGAGTGTGCGATAGTGACGGACCTTAGGGTTAGGGTTAAGGTAAGTGGGTAGATAGTAGTGTATATTTAGTTTAGTGTAGCATTAGATGTAGGAATTTAAGTGTATGTGTGTGGTTGCTGTTTGTTTGATGTGCTTGTGTTGTGTGTATGTGTTTTGTTTCGGAGCAGCAAATTTTTTCCATGGGAAAAAATTCACTGTTCTGAATGTTCGATATTTTCATGTTTAGATGTTTTGGGGCCAATGAAATAGTGTTCATACTGCCTGTGCTTCTAAATACACTAAATGATGTATGTTTTTGTCTTATTTTTATTCCTGTCCCAGAGGTAGAAAACAACTTGAATGCTTTCAGAAAACATTAACTTTTAGACTTAAAAAAGTATTTCCCTATTATCAGTTTGTCTCCATAAAAACCTATGAACCAGATACATAGTTGCCTTCAGCTACAAGCTTCTCATGTTACACTGTGAACATTTATTTGTTAAAGGAAACATTTGTATTACATTTGGTGTTCTCTTATTTAATTGCTTTCACTTGAAACTTGTTGTTAGATCAAGCCAGGGGCCTTAATCCAGCCATTCCCCATTGCAAAAGCCAGGAAAAGCATATAAACTATACTTATATCATGATCTGTACACTTAGCCCAGCATCCACCTCAGAAACCCAAGATTACAGCCTATTGTTTTAAACATGTTTTTGTCCATGCTTTCTTCTCTTTTTGCATTACAATTGTGAGACTAAGGGAATTATATATTTAGCTGTTTGCAGGACATGTGGGTCCTTCTATGTGGGAAAGACAGAAAGGAAATTAAAAAGAAGGATCGATGAACACATTTATGAAATTTCAGTGGGAAAGGAAACTAATGCTCTTTTTAAACATACTAGAACCTGTTCAGATGCTAGTTTTGGTTTTATGGTCTTAGAACAAATTAAAAATGATATTGGGGGGGTCCTTGGGAAGACAAAATAGAATACAGGGAGCTATGGTGGCAGATAACCCTGGAAGCAAGTGACCCCCCAGGTTTAAATGACTATATTTCTATTAAGCCTTTGTTAAAGCTAAGATCTGCTAAGCTCTAAAGGGATATGAAACATAACCTAAACATAACCACTAGAGGGCACAGGTCTGCACAAAATGAATATTTTGTATTTTATTATACCATTATATTAGGAACTTCTCTTTTTTAAAAAAAATAACTTTTTTTAAATAATGACTTCTTAGAAGATTTTATAACATCATTTTTTAATGGGAGAAGAATAATGAACTACAATGTTGATTTGTTAAATTTTAACAAGGTTTTTTTAAATGAAGTATGGGCATAATTATGGTTTTAAGTACTTTTATAACTTATTGGTAGATTATTTAATTGTATAATAAGCTGATTAATTGGTTGTATTTAAATATTGGTCCTCCTGAAACAGGCTGGTCATCTGATGAAGTCTATGTATGAGACGAAAACGCATGGTGGAATATCTAAGGCGTTTATGTATTTTTAAGTGGTCATTTTTCTTACTGTTTCGTACTGTTTGTGGATTTTGTGGTTGAATAAAGCTTTATAGTGGATTGGACATCATCTCCATTTCTGCACCTTGCTTTTGGAGTTTTTGGTCACTTTGGGCAGTTTACACCACTTTATTTTTGGTTATTTGCATTACAATGCTTACATTTCTTAAAAGTAAAAAAGAAGAAAGAAAGAAAGAAAGAAAGAAAGAAAGAAAGAAAGAAAGAAAGAAAGAAAAAAAGATAAAGAAGAAGAGGAAAAAAGAGGTACATGTTTACTTTGGTATCCTTATAACCCACAAAAATAACTGAAAATGTTTTACTATATAACATGCAGCTTGTACAATGAAATGTTTCATCAAAATACTAAGAACAAAAATTGTTTTATTTACAGTTACCTCTTTCCCTCCTCTTCCATTCCATTTAATCTCATAATAATCATTAATGATATAAAGTAGGGCAAATGCTTTGGAGTCCCCTACAAATTTAACAAAGTCAAAACACACCAATATTTCCATTTGTTCTTTTTCAGACATTTTTCCCAAATGGGATCAATGCTTTGTAATCCCACATTACTTCATTAATTTCTGGGTTGCTGCTTTTCTTCCTTTTCTGTTGATCTCCATAGTCCAACTCCAGTCTTTGGTTCATTTCCAGTGTGTGCTTTTCTCTGTCTCTTAAGTGTTTTCCTTTGGAATACTGGAAAAGATTTCACTGGCAAAGCCTCTCTATGAACTTTATTAGAAGCAGAGTCCCCTTCTGTTTGATAGCACACTTTTTGTTGCACAAACCTTTGAATTACCTCCTTAGCCTGTCATGCATCAAAAATGACTTTACTCCTCCTGGAAAAATATTCTAAAGATAGCTGGATACAGCAGCTTGAATATCAAATCTGCCTCTTGACATTCCATGATTGCTGGAACAAATTTGCTCCTCTTCTGCCAAGTGTGCAATAAGTAATCATTTTTCCACGAACTGTCTACTGTCTCTAACTTTTATCCCTTTGCTCTTTTGTCACTTTTGAAAGCATCAGCTCTTTATGCTGGTAGGATTGCATCTTTACTAATACAGGTCTTGGCTGCTTTCACATGGCCAGGTTTGGAGCATAAACACCATGTGTCCTTTCAATTAATAACTCCTGCTGTGGAATACCAGTCCAGTTGCTTATTTGTGCTTTCATAAAATTAATACAATGTGTTCCTTCCAGTTTCTCTGGTACAGCAGAAAATCTCTGGTCCATCATCTAATTCTACCATTTTTTGAAACATCTCTTCTTGAGCAAATCTCATACTCAGTCAGACTTTTCTTCATTTCAATCTCCAGTTGTTTCAGTTTTATCAGCACATGTGAATATCTGCTTAAAGCATCTTCCACTTTTCCCAGCATTTTGTTATTTGAGTTGGTGTACACATTCAGTGTTTTGTTTATTTTAATCAGCTCTGAGCACATTTGACTTATATTTTCCTCTAGGATACTGGAAGACACATCTTGCACCAAAACTATAGCTTCAATTGTTTTTGCAGAACAACTGCAATATTCTTCCCAGCCAGTGTTTTCTTCTCACCTTTTGTCATTGATTTTCTTTCAGGTTCTCTAAATTTCTACTTTTCTGGCATCCAGGCAGTGCACTTACTAGCACATAACTGGCATTTATCCATAAAGACAAACTCATTGGCTTTCTTTTCTGAGTTTCTGTTTTCACAATGGGAGATATGAAATTAAGTTGTTATTCAGCGTGCAGCCATCTTGGAAGTCCTTAGTAAAAATAACATTGATAAGGAATTTAGTATTAAGAACACCAGGACTGCTTCTTTTTACTTAATACCAAAGATACTAAAAAGCATGGTGACTCCACCAAGTAGATCCACTGTGTCTGCGTCCAATTATTTTCTTACTAACATGGGACTTTTTGGCATGAATTTTTGGGTCTATATCATACGTTCGAAGTTTGAAAACATTGAATATTAAATAATCATATTTAAATGTTCAAAGTTTCAAACATCAAACATATGATTAAAAAAAAAAAGAAAGGGAACTTACCTATCTGTTGTAAGCAGTTGGGCAAGCCCCCTTGCACCCCCCACCCCCCACTCTTTAAATATACCAACTCAGAGATCACACAATAATGTGGTAAAGGGAAGATTTCCCTTACTGCACTGTAGTGCTGTCTCGGAGTTGGTATATTTAAAGAGTGGGGGTATGGGGGGTGCAGGGGGTGTGACCCTCGCCTACAACAGTTAGTTTTGGGTTGTTTGTTTTTTTTACATATGTTCGAAGTTTTATAACTTTGAACATTTAAATTTGATTATTTAACGTTCTAAGTTATAAAGCTTCAAATATATGAGATAGACCCTGAATTTTTATATACCAATGGTAATAAAATTGCCATCTTATGTTAAAGGTACCTGGGTTTGCGTAAATAAAATGCAGGATATAGTTGGGGAGGAAAACATGTTTGGGATAAGATTGGATGTAAGAAATTGATATACTAATATCAGACATGGACATGGAACAGAGACTTTACATTTTTTGGAAGGTAATCTTTGTACAAATTATGTTATTGATTTAATTCACTTTCACTTCACTCATAGTTTTTTTTCAGTCTTTATCAAATAAAGAGTACTTTCATCATACCTTTTGATACAAATATTATTATGGGCTTATTTGTGGTTGAATACATATATGGTTTTGAATTTATGAATAGATGTGAGCTATTTTAGGTACATTGATGATTTAATGTTTATATATATAGGTGGTAAAAGTAATATGAATTATTTTCTTAAACATTTACTAAATAATAGATTTGTATTTACATTTGTGGGTGAGATATCATAAGTTATCACGTTTTTGGATGTATGATTGTATGGTAAACATTGGAGTCATATAGATACTTGTATACACAGGAAGGTAGCTAATAATGGCTTTTTTGCATGAAAAGAATTGTCACCCTCCACATGTATTATCTTCCCTTCCATATGGACTACTACATGTGCACAGTCTTGAGTTCAAGTGTGATTTGAGTGTTTTTTAAACAGCTGCTTATTTGTAATAGAGCTTATATCTGTGGGCAGCGAGTTCTAAAATTTAGCTATACCAGTAGAGTAGAGGAAATGTCCTGATGAGTTGTTAACTTTGGTTACAGCTAGTAATGCTTTATTACTTGAGCGTAGGGAATCTTTGTTACTATGAGGAAGTAGTAGGTTTTGTAGGACAGGATTTTTTTCTGGTTGATTGATGAGTGTGTGTACCGCAATAAGTTGGTTATAAGTTAACAGATTAGGTAGCTCAAACCAGTTTAATTATTTGCTTGCTAGGCAATGGTGAGATCTACTGTAATGGTCAGTTGTGAATTTGGTGATCTTATTGTAGCAGCTTTCTAATTTTGTTAAGTCAGTTTTTTATGTTAGTGAGGATAGGTGAGGCATAGAGGAATGTTGAGATTAGATGGGTTTTTGTGATTGTGGCTCTTTTACTTTTGATTAGATCCTGCTTATTTCTATACAGACTACCAAGTTTTTTATAAACTTTTTTATTGTGTGGGCTATGTGTAGATCAAATTTCAAGGCATAGTCAATCATGATTTACCAGAAAGGCTCATCCAGACTCTGCTACACTTTGCTGAGAAGGAAAGGTTAGTTTGCTGTTATTTTTTGTATTTCTGTATTGCCTTTCTATATTTTGAATACTGTAGTTTGTTTTCTTTACCTTGTGTTTTGCTTGCATTCTGTTTTAACAGCATATTAAAACATCAAAAGAGACCACAGCTCTCTCTGTTCTGAGTCAGGCAGAATTTTTTCCCTCCCTCCCACTCATTTAAGTTGTCTTGTTAAATACCACTGTCTTTCTAGTTGCCCGTGTCTTATGTTAATCTGACCATATATCTCATTTCTCTCTACTTTCACTGGCTTATGTGAGTAATCACAAAACCATCACTTTTGAAATCCCACCCCTTCAATTATTTAAATTTATTGGCCATCCTACAGTATTTCATAGTACCAAAATACAAAAGTAACCACCCCTTTCAGTCCATCTTGCTGTTTTAAAAATAGTAACTCTCCACTAAACCTTAACTTTTTAAACAGGTAAAACTCAAGTTACCTACTTTCATATCTAACTTCTCTAGTGCACACTGCAGAGTGCATTCTTTTCAATCTTACCTTTAAGCATCCCTGTTACTAGCACTTTCTCTAATACCTAAAAGATCATCTCTACTTGACTCCAAGTAGACTTTTCTCTATCTGTTAAACCTAGCACTTGCTCCTACAGTACTTATTACCTTGATACGGCACTCTTATAGATAGCACCCCAAAAGGCAAACCCCATTTCTCGGTCACCCACGTCCCCGGAATCTCTTTTAAAGTTTTTGTCTAGTCCTTCTAGCATGTCGAGGATCAGTTGCTAGTGTCCTCTCCTGCTCAGCTGGTGAACCTGGGAATATTGAGGCAATGTTACAATTGCCTCATGTACACAGACAACCCTCTCCTCCTCCCACAAAACACAAATACATGCGAGAGATGCAACTATACGGCCAAACTGGAGGCTGAGCTCTCTCAACATAGGAATGGCAAGACCAGTCAGGAGGAGAAGGTTACCACACACACTATAGACCCAGTCTCACATAGTACCATCACAACCTCAAATCATACACATAAACACACAAAGACATACTCGGCGGCTCTGATCAAAAATCTACCAAAACAGCAGAGGCCACCAAAGCAGACACCCAAACAACCACCACCTCAGAACACAACACCTGCAACACATAGACCTCACAGTCAGAGTGTCAAACAGTCACAGCCCTTAAGGCCAAACACAATGCCAGACACACTAGTCATTGGTGACTCCATAGTCAGACACACTGACGTCCCACTCACGAGACTGAGTAAGGAGAAGGTCACAGTAAGCTGCCTGTCGGGCGCTAAAATCCGCCACATAACGCAAGCACTCAGGTCTCTCAACAGCAGGTACAAATACGACTCAGTCATTGTCCACGCTGGTGTAAACGACCTGAGACATACCTCCTTGGACTACATGAAAAGAGACATTGAGGAGCTCTCTGATTATGTAGCCCAGGCAGGTATGACCCTGACCTTGAGCAGTATCCTACCTTCACCAAGAATGATGCCACAATACAGAGATAAGATGATCAGCTTTAACAATTGGCTTAAACTCTGGTGTCATTCAAAGGGGATCCAATGTCTGTCTGCCTGGGATGACATGCTGGACAAGCCATGCTGCCCAAGGGACGGCTTGCACCTGTCACCCTGGGATTCGGATATTGGCAAAGGCTCTTGCCACCCCATAGTGCCTTTTTAGGCAAGGCTCAAATTCTAAACCTACCACCCTAGAACACAAAAGGAAAAAAAAACTAAGGGTAATGCTGCTCAATGCCAGAAGTCTAAATCTCAAAATGCACGCACTCGAGGCCCTTCTCAGTATGGAGAACATCGATGTCTGTGCAGTGACAGAAACCTGGTTCAAGGCTCCTGAGAGCACCCCAGCACTATCAGGTTTTACCTCTTATCATGCGTTCGGCCCCAAAATCCGGACAATACCAAGAAAGGAGGGGGTATCCATATTCATCAAGGACACCCACACCTCAAGACTGGTGGCAACGCACGATGCATCGGAGACCATCCAGGTGCAATTAACCATAGGCAAGACTGCTCTGCAAATTGTAGCATGTTACAGGCCACCCTCACAAACTCAGGAACCTCACATGGCCTTCCTGAAAACACTAGAGGGATAAATGTATCACCAAACACCATCATACTAGGTGACTTCAATTACCCTAATATAGACTGGGAACACTACTCAAGCCCAAACACCCTAGCCCAAAAGTTCCTGGAATTCATAAACTCAAATGCCATGGAACAACTAGTCACCATCCCACAAGAGGAGAAAACATACTTGATCTCATCATCACGAACATGGGAGCACAATGTTCAACACCGAAGTATACCCTCACTGGTGAGATCAGATCACAAACTAATCTCGCTGGAGGTCCTCATCCCACCCCACCTGAAATAAAAAACCACAGTAAAGAACTTCTGAAAGCCAACTTCACACTTCTAAAGACTAGTGTGGTCTCCTTTAAGGCCCCGAGCTGGCGGAAAACAGTACTCAAGCCGCTGAATCACTTACAAATGCCTTCTACCAGCACCTGCAGGACTGCATGGATAAGGCAATCCCAAGCAAAACAAAGACTCTTTGTACCAAAGGCAAGCGTCCAGTCTGGTGGACCCCAGCCATAAACAAACTCTACAACAAAAGGAGGAAGCTACTACAAGATAGAGCAAAATCCTTAAAAGGTAAGACACCCTTGATCACTATAAGTAAAAAACTAAGAGCTCTCATAAAATCATCCAAAGCAAATTTTGAGAGAAAAATATCTAAAGACTCAAAAGACAATCATAAGGCCTTCTTTAGCTATGTTAGAAACCTGGGAGGAAACTCCCAGATATGCTCAGAACTAGTTCAAAATGATGTGAAGATTACTGATCCTACAGACATTGCCAACATACTGGCTGACAGGTTCAGTGCAAACTTCTCCCAAAAGGAGAGATATCTATACCAAGCTATTGCAGCCCCCCAAACATCTCCAACGCCCAAGTGAAAACTGCTCTCTCCAAAGCAAAAAACACAGCATCCATGGGACCTGATGGTGTCCCCGGCTGTGTGCTCCACGAACTCAACGAGGAATTAAACCCACAGCTAGGACAGCTGTTTAATCATAGTCTTACCTCTGGATACGTACCCAGGAAGTTGCGCACTGCAACTGTGGTCCCACTTCACAAAGGCGGTGCCTCCACCGACCCTGGAAATTACCGGCCCATTAGCTTGACAAGCCTTATCTGCAAAGCCATGGAGAGGATCATAATGGACCTCATAAATAAAGACATAGGGAATTTGCAGACTTTGGATCCATCCCAGTTTGGCTTTGTCAAAGGCAGATCATGCCTTCTAAACTTGGTTGACTCTTTCGAAACAGTCACCAAAGCCATTGATGAGGGAAAGGCAGTCCATACAGCCTACCTCGATCTGGCGAAGGCCTTCGATACAATACCCCACTCGGGTATCATTGAAAAACTCATCAGCTTAAATGTTAACCCATACATCACAAGATGGGTTGCAAACTGGCTGAGTGACAGAACCCACAGGGTCAGAGTTGCTGGCGCCATGTCAGACTCAAAGCCTGTCACAAGTGGTGTACCACAGGGCTCAGTCCTGGGCCCACTCTTGTTTGGCATCTACTTTTCCAAGTACAAGCAAACACAGGAGGGTTATGGCTGACAAAGTTTGCAGATGACTGCAAACTGGGCCATAGTAGAAAACACATCTGACACAGATATCTTTCAGAAGGGTCTCACAGAAATGGATAACTGGTGCCAGAGCCATGGCCTAAAGTTAAATGCCAAAAATGCATAGTCATACCCTTCGGGAAAAACAGGGTTACCCTAGCTACCAAATAGGTGGCAATCCACTGAGCACAGAAGAAGTTATCAGGGACCTGGGGACCCAGGTTGATAGTAGTCTGTCATTCGACACCCATGTAGCTAAAGTAGTTAGGAAGACCTTCTACATTGCCCACCTTATCATGAAGGGATTCTCATCTAGATCAAGGGAGGTCATAGTCTCCCTATACTCATCACTCATCAGACCAATGATTGAGTACAATGCCCCATTCGGAATGCATCTGACCCGACACTTGCAGCAGCTGGAGAGGCCACAAAGTTCCTCACCAAAAGGATAAAGGGTCTCAAACATCTGTCCTATGCTGCCTGACTGAAAGAACTCCAGCTCTATTCAGTCGCACCGCTTGCTCAGAGGTGACCTTTGCCTAACATACAAGGCCATGTCAAACCCAGATTTGATGAATATGCTTCACCTCAAAAATCTAGATCCGTCAGAGCCACAAGGCGGGAGACTTAAACCTCGACACGGCTATTAATAGGACGTGCTGGAGGGATAGATTCATCACCCAAAGACTCCCTATGCTGTGGAATAAAATCCCGGTATATGTGAGGCAGAGCACCTCGCTGGCCTTGTTCAAGAGAAATCTTGACCAATGGATGGGAGATCGCAGATATACCCCAGGGATTACCTCAGTGTCACTGCTCAACAGAGGCACAGCAAAATAATGGGTATAGTTCCCCATACTAAAGGGGTGGCGTAAGCCACAAAACTATGGGCTAGGCTTGTAAATGCCCTCGGGCAGATAGCCTAGTATGAACCTATGAACCTATGAACCTATGACAACTAAAAATTTGGTCTGGGATTCAGGAGGAATGATAGTCTGGTTTGCAGATGTGATGGAAAAGGATGAAGGGGGATTTGAAGCTCTTCCTGGGTAAAAGAGGATTAGTTTGGTCTCATTTGGGTTTAAAATGAGTTTGGCTTCTGATAGCTATGTTTCTACTTTAGAGAAGGCTTCTTGCATTAGTAATTGTAGCTGCTGCAGGGTAGATGCAACTCATATTAATGCTGAGTCATCCACATATTGGATGTGGGAGGCATACCCAGTGGTAGTGTACAATCTATTGGTGAACAGGGTGAAAAGTAGTGGACCTAGGATGGCACCTCGTGGGACTCCTAGGTTGATGGGTAGTAAGGGAGATATGTTGTGTTGCTTGTTGTTGCCCTGTTAGATATTATTTAAACCAGGTGATTGTTGAGTGGCTAAGGTTGAGTTCTGAGAGAACTTTTAAAAGTTTGCAGTGGGAGACAGTATCAAATGCTTTTGATAGGTCTAGAAAGATAGAGGATACTATATTGCCATTGTTCTTATGCTGATTAATGATATCAGTAAAGGGCAATAGGGCAGAAGAGGTGCTATGGTAAGGATGAAAACTATGCTGGGTTTTGGATATGAGGTTATTATTAAGTAGATAGTTCATTATTTGAGCATGAATGCATCTTTCTAGGATTTTAGAAAGTGGAGACAGGATAGTGATTGATCTGTAATTGTATAGTTCTGTTGAGCTACCCCCTTTGTGTAGTGGAATAATATGGGATATTTCCCAGATTGCTGGTATTTGTTGTTCAGTGATAGATTTATTTATTAGGCTAGATACTGGGTATGAGATTGCATTAGTTGCTAATTTAAGACTCTTGGCTGGTAGATTATCAGCTGTTAAGGTTGCGGGCTTGAGTTTTTTTTAGATTTTTTAAGTTGGTTGAGACAGGTTGGAGGGAGAAGGAGTTGCTGTTATTGTTTGTTATAGGTATGTCTGAAAGTTGGCTGCAAAAGTTATTTGCTAGTGCTAATATTGATTCACTAAAGTGTTTGTTAAATTGTGTTGCTATCGGATTTACCTTGTCTGTGGTTGAAGGAGTTGGAGTGTTGGTTTTTCCAGAATATAGGACTTTATTAACAGCTGCCCAAAACTTTTTGGGATTATTTTGGTATTTAATTTGGCCAATATCACCTCGGCATTACCAAAGTTCGGGGTGGATGGTTGAAAGCATTCTAGAGTAAGATAATTTTTAAAGAGGATGGCTAAGCCCCCTCTCATTTTGCCCTATCTATCAACCCTATGTATATTATAACTGGGAGGTAGGACTTCATTAGTGTTAATATCAGCCTTGAGCCATGTTTCTGTGAGCAAGACAATGTCGGGTGTATAATGGGTGAGAGTTGCATGCAATTGTTTGGATTTGTTTAAAATGCTTCTAATATGTAGATTTATTACTAGCAGGTCAGATTTATTTCTAAGAAGTTTAGGTGTATTTTGTTTGTTGTGTTGGGAGAATTTGTGGGGTGGGTTTGTGTTGCTGCCAGGATTTGGGTGGATATCCCCATTAAGGCTTAGTTGTACAGCTATGTGAGTAATTGTTTTGAGAAGTTTGATTATTAGTTTGTTAAATTTTAAGGAGATAGGTGGATTGTATGGCTGTGAGATTAAAGTGTAAGCATACTGATCTATGTTCGTGGCTTTTTATATTGAAGGTGAGATGCTTATATATATTGGTTTTGTCGGTTGTGTGTAGTGTAAAGTGATAGTATAATGGGTTGGAGGATTGTGTAGTTCATTGTGGTATGAGGTGAGATTTGCAATTATTGAAAGGAGTATAGTGGTATTAGTAAGGTAAGATAACATGTTGATTGATTAACTGAGTGAGTGTGTGAAGTGTTTGTGAGAGGTATAATTAACTGGACTTATAAAGTATGGGAGACCTGACTTGTAAAGTATAGTAAGTAATAATATGTAGTGATGTAATTGTGAAGAGAGTATGAGAGTGGGTGTGTCTGTTGTGGGAGTGGCTAGATACAAATAAAGCCAGGTGAAGTAGGGGTGGGTAGGAATGCGGGTAGTGTAGAGGAGCGGAGTGAGCCCGAGCACAGTGAGGGTGAAGGGAGTAAGCGGAGCTTGGCTGGAGTTATGACTGCAGAATCAGTCAGCCCTATTTGCACAGGTTTGTTCACTATCCACTTGAGCACATACAAGTAACTTTTACTTTCTCAGATAAAGAAAAGACTACACAATTTCCTAAAAGTTACCACAGTTTAAGGAATCAAGGGAGCCCAAAACAGCACTTTACCAATTGTTCTGTGGAATAATGTAAATACAAACAATAGGATATTTTTGCAAAGTCTTGTTGCTTGAGTGAGAAGAAAGTACAAGACAAAAAGTTTTGGGGCCAAATATACTGGGAGAAGGGATAGGGCAGGGCAAGTTACAACTGCCTGCCCAGGTGAGTATGCTTTCCAGTATCTTAACTAGACTGACAATTGTGTTTAAGCACTTTAGAGTATCTTATCTGTTAACCTACACTAATATCTTCAGTCTTTTCTGTTGTTTGGCCTTGAATCTATTTAGTGCTCCAGAGCACTTGTACCACAATATTTCCTTTGCTAGGGAGTTTCAGGGCAGGTCCTTAACTGGTAAGGGTTTCAAAAGTGGGCACAAAGAACTAATCTTCAGTCTTTTCTGTTGCATGTGTACCTCTCAACCTCTTAGCTCAAGACACCTGGACAAAGCCCGATAAAATGGGGGGTTAAAGGCGCAAACATAGGGACACATTTTAAATGTTGTATTTTTCGGCTTTTCCCAGTTAGGGGTCGCCACAGCGGAACTTGTTGTTGTGTCTTTCGGCTTTTCCCAGTTAGGGGTCACCACAGCAGAACTCCGGTCTGCTAATGATTGGCAGTTGATTTTTACATGCTGAGTTGCCAGCCCTAATGCACAACCTTCAACGAAGGTACACCCATTCACGCATGTCTCCATGCAGAAGACACTCTAGCTGAGAGTCGAGCCGGTCAGCGTCTTACTGTGAGGCGACAACGATTGGCAGCTGATTTTTACGTGCCAAGTTACCAGCCCTGACGCACAACCTTCAATGAAGGTACGCCCATTCACGCATGTCTCCACGCAGAAAATGCTCTAGCTGAGAATCGAACGGGACAGCGTCTTACTGTGAGGCGACAATGCTACCACAGCACCACCACCGCGGGTCAGGGACACATTTTAAATATTGCTCGTATATACTTAAAAAGTTGCTAGAATAAAAGGATTTGTGTTACTATGCATTTTATGGAGGATATGAGGTCTGAAATTCAAAAACATGTCATTATTTAGTGATTTTAATCCTTAGATCATCCAAGTGATTTGTCAAAAAAACACAGTGTTTATGAGGAAGATACAAAAAATATGAGGCAAAAATCTGAACATTCTGCAAAAATCCATACAGTTGAGAGGTATGTCAATGCTTGGCCTTGGACCTCTTTAGTGATCTGGAGCCAGGATATTTCTTTTGCTAGGGAGTTTCAGGGCAGGTCCTTAGCAGGTCATTAACTGGTAAAGGTTTCAAAAGTGGGCACAAAGAATTAATCTTTAGTCTTTTCTGTTGCATGGCCTTGAACCTCTTTTAGTGGTCTGGAATACTTGTACTAGGGTAGTTCTTTTGTTAGGGAGTTTTAGGGCAGGTCCTTAACTGGTAGGGGTTTCAAAAGTGGTTTGCTATATATTGGAAGAAACAAAGGGAACATTTAAATGTAGAACCAGGGAATATGCAAGAGATATTAAATTAGCTAAAACAGAGAGCCTTATGTCAATATTTTTGAAGACTGCCATAATAGTAATGTGGAATTTAAAAAAAAGACTAATCTTGAACAAATATGTCTTATGTCTGGTTATAATTCATCTTTGAAAAATAAACTTTTATAAATAATCTGTTTATATTTTAAAATATAATATATTATCTCTCAGGAGAATGAATATAGAATGTAAATGGAAGTATTTAATTTAATTTATTAGGTTAACTAATTAATTTATTGAATCATCATCTTCTTTTGGCTGTTCCCGTTAGGGGTCGCTACAGCGGATCATCTGTTTCCATTTCTTCCTGTCCTCTGCATCTTGCTCTGTCACACCAACTACCTGCATGTCCTCTCTCACCACATCCATAAACCTTATCTTAGGCCTTCCTCTTTTCCTGTTACCTGGTAGCTTCATCCTTAGCATTTTTTTCCAATATACTCAGCATCCCTCCTTAGCACATGTCCAAACCAACATAATCTTGCCTCTCTGGCTTTGTCTCCAAACCTTCCAACCTGGGCTGACCCACTAATATACTTATTCCTAATCCTGTCCACCCCGTTACACCCAGTGCAAATCTTAACATCTTTAACTCTGCCACATTCAGCTCTAACTCCTGCCTTTTTGTCAATGCCACTGTCTCCAACCCATATAACATAGCTGGTCTCACTACCCTCTTTTAGACCTTCCCTTTGACTCTTACTGGTACTCTGTCACAAATCACTCCTGACACTCTTCTCCACCCACTCCATCCTGCCTGTACTCTCTTCTTCACCTCTCTTCCACACTCACCATTACACTGAAATACTGATCCCAATTATTTAAACTCATCCACCTTTGCCACCTCTACTCCCTGCATCCTCACCATTCCTCTATCCTCCCTCTCATTCACACACATATATTCTGTCTTAATCCTGCTGACCTTCATTCCTCTTCTCTCTAGAGCATATCTCCACCTCTCCAGGGTCTCTTTCACCTGTTCCCTACTCTCACTACAGATCACAATGTCATCTGCAAACATCATAGTCCACGAGGACTCCTGTCTGATCTCGTCTGTCAACCTGTTTATCACCATTGCAAATAAGAAAGGGCTCAGAGCTGATCCTTGATGTAATCCCACCTCCACCTTAAATGCATCCGTCACTCCCACAACAGACCTCACTGCTGTCACATTACCCTCGTACATATCCTGTATCACTCTTACATACTTCTCTGACACTCCCGACTTCCTCATACAATACCACAACTCCTCTCTAGTCACCCTGTCATTTGCTTTCTGTTAGTCTACAAAAACACAATGCAACTCCTTCTGACCTTCTCTGTACTTCTCCATAAACACTCTCAGAGCAAACATTGCATCTATAGTGCTCTTTCCCAGCATGAAACCATACTGCTGATCACTAATCATCACGTCCCTTCTTAACCTAACTTCCACTACTCTTTCCCATAACTTCATGCTGTGACTGATCAATTTAATCCCTCTGTAGTTACTACAGTTCTGCACATCACCCTTATTCATAAAAATTGGTACCAAAACACTTTTTCTCCATTCCTCAGGTATCCTCTCACTTTCCAAGATTTCATTAAACAATCTGGTTTGAAACTCCACTGCCATTTCACCTAAACACCTCCATGCTTCCACAGGAATGTCATCTGGACCAACAACCTTTCCATTCTTCATCATCTTCATAGATATCCTTACTTCCTTCTTGCTAATACATTGCACTTTATGATTCACTATCCCCACATCATCCAACCTTCTCTCCCTCTGATTCTCTTTATTCATCAACCCCTCAAAGAACTTTTTCCATCTGCTTAACACACTCTCCTCACTTGTGAGTATGTTTCCCTCATTATCCTTTATCATCTTTACCTGCTGCACATCTTTCCTAGCTTGGTCTCTCTCTGTCTAGTCAATCGGTACAGGTCCTTTTCTCCCTCCTTAGTGTCCAACGTTTCATACAACTCTTCATATGCCTTATCCTTAGCCTTCACTACCTCTCTCTTTGCCATGCAACTCATCTCCTTATACTCCTGCCTACTTTCTTCATCTCTCTGACAATCCCACTTCTTCTTTGCCAACCTCTTTCTCTGTATACTCTCCTGTACTTCCTCATTCCACCACCATGTCTCCTTGTTGTCCTTCCTCTGTCCAGATGTCATACCAAGCACCTTTCTAGCCGTCTCCCTTACTAGCTCTGCTGTAGCTACCCAGCTATCTGGTAACTCTTCACTGCCACCCAGTGCCTGTCTTAAATCTTCCCTGAACTCCACCTCACAATTACCCTTTTTCAATTTCCACCATTTGATCCTTGGTGTTGCCCTCACACTCCTCCTCCTCTTCCTGATCACCAAAGTCATCCTACAAACCACCATCCTTTGCTGCCTAACTACACTTTCCCCAGTCACCACTTTACAGTCTCCAATTTCCTTCAAACTGGCCCTCCTACATAAGATATAATCCACTTGTGTGCATCTTCCTCCACTCTTGTATGTCACCCTATGCTCCTCCCTCTTGTTAAAATACGTATTAACCACAGTCATGTCCATCCTTCTCACAAAATCCACTACCATCTGACCTTCTGCATTCCTTTGCTTAACACCATACCTGCCCATCACATCCTCTTATGATCTGTTCCCTTCACCAACATGCCTATTGAAATCTGCTCCAATCACCACTCTCTCACCCTTGGGTACAGTCATCACCACTTTATCCAACTCACTCCTAAATTTTTCTTTCTCATCCATCGCACACCCAACTTGTGGAGCATAGTACATATTACACCATCAATTTCCAGCTTCATAAACATCACTCTATCCGACACTCTTTTCACCTCCAAAACACTCTTAGCATACTGTTCCTTCAGGATAACTCCTACACCATTTCTCCTCCTATCCACACCATGATAAAACAATTTGAACCCACCTCCAATACACCTAGCCTTACTCCCCTTCCATCTGGTCTCTTGCACATACAATATACCAGTCTTCCTTCTGTCCATCATATCAGCTAGCTCTCTCCCTATACCAGTCATACTGCCAACATTCAAAGTTTCGACCTTTACTACCACAGTCCTAGCCTTTCTCCTCTCTTCCTACCTTCGGCCATGCCTTCCCCCTCTTCTCCTCCTTTGGCCAACAGTAGCCCAATTTCTGTCAGCACCCTGTTGGCTAACTGTACTGGTGGTGGTCTTTGTTAACCCAGGCCTTGACCGATCCAGTATGTAAATATTTACTGCTGTCCGCATGAATGATTTGGTGAAGTTTTATGCCGGATGCCTTCCTGACTCAACCCTCCCCATTTATCCGGGCTTGGGACCGGCACAAAGAAATGCACTGGCTTGTGCATCCCCAGTGGCTGGGTTAATTAATTTATTGAATAAATAAATAAAATCCCTGGGATTCAACAATGCCTATACTAAGTGTACAATGTTCTTACACAGACATAACTCACATCTTCTTCCTCCTAATTGTAGTTTTCCTACTGATATTCTTGCAGCCTTTAATACTGACATGGATTCATATACATGTAGACTACATTAAGTTTTTTGAGTGACTAGAACGGGCAAAAAATACGATAAGAATGTTCTTGAATACATATCAAGCACACTAAGTGTAGGCTTGTTGTTGAATTTGGCATTTTTCTTTCATTTCTTAGTAGTTTTAAAAATGTTATCGGTTGATACAATTGTTTTTTTTTTTTTTTAGTATAATTAAAGTCTGTAGAATCATTGATAAGTGAATTTGGAGTAAAGAAAATATAAGGAAATTGAGACAATAGAAACAGCATATTCTAGAAGACTCCCCAAAGTAGTATAATATCTGTGTAAAATGTTATGTAATAATAAAAAAATGTATAAAACATGTATAAAACAATTATGGTTCATTATATTCAGATTTATACACAATACTAATAGATTATAAAGTGGATACGAATAAGAACTTTGAAGAATCTCATTTTTCAAGGGAAGCAGACTATATGCTCAGGTATAGGTAAAGCACATGGAGCATGTTTTACTGTAGATAATTCTAATAAAATAGCAAATTCAACTAAGAAACTATGTCGGAGATTAAAATAGACATAAAGGCAGACTCAATTCATATTTTATTTGACTGTACATTGTAACAGGATTTTGAGTTGAACATTTAATAATTTGGCCAAGCAATCAGGCGAGACAATTTCTTACTTGACAAAGATATGATGTTGCATATTACCCAGTTTCAACTGGTGTTAAGAAAAAACAACATTCCTTATTCTGGATTTTTCTAGCAGTTGCAAGGAAACAGATACAAGGAAATAGTTGCAGATTATATCAATTTTCTTTAGGATCATAGGTTCATAGGTTGGTATTAGGCTATCGGCCCTAGGGCCTATACAAGCTTAGCCATAACAATTCCCTGGATATTTCTTCCCACAATATTTACTTTCCTGGACCCCTGTCTAACAGGGGGACTGACATGATCCTGGGGTGAATTTCCTATCTCTCATCCAATCATCAAGGTTCCTTTTGAAGAGGGCAAGGAGGCGCTCTGCTTGACATGTATGGCCAATCTATTCCAGAGTATGGGGAGTCTCTGGGTCAGCAACCTATCACTCCAGCATGTTTTGTTCATTGTGATGACAAGGTTTAGCTCCATGGAGCATGTGGCTCTGAGGGATTGGGATTTCTTTAAGTGGAGCATGTCCAACAGCTCAGGGTTTGACATGGCCTTGTATGTTAAGCAGAGATCACCTCTGAGTAGAAGATATGTATAGCTGGAGTTTTTTTAGACGATCAGCATAGGGCATCTGCTTTAGGCTTATCATTCTTTTAGTAAGGTATTTCTGTGGCGTTTCCAGCTGTTGCAGATGTCTTGTGGGGTACATACCAAATGGGACATTGTACTCTATAATGGGTCTAATGAGGGATGAGTACAGTGGGACAATGACCTCCTTTTTTCTGGATGAAAAGCCCTTAATGATGAGGTGTGCCACATAGGAGGATTTCCTGACTGTTGTGGCAATGTGGTTATCAAAGGTGAGACCACTGTCCACCTGTGTCCCTAAGTCTCTCATCACACTTTCAGTGTTTAGTGTACTGCCACCTATGTGGTAATTTATGGGTGCATGGTTTTTCCCAAAGGGAATAACTATACATTTCTTGGCATTAAGCTTGAACCTATGGCTCTGGCACCAGGCATCTGTTTCTGTAAGGCCCTTTTGTAGAATATCCACATCATTTGGGGATTCAATAATGGCTCCCTGTTTGCAGTCATCTGTGAACTTTGTTAGCTGGAGTCCCTTAGTGTTGGCCTGTACTTCAGAGAAGTAGATGCCAAACAAGAGTGGTCCCAGGACTGAACCCTGAGGTACACCACTTGCCACTTGCCTGGAGCTGGATTTGGAGTCGGCTACTTTTACAGTCTGGGTTCTGTCAGTAAGCCAGATGGCAATCCATCGAGTGATGTAGGGATTTATGCTCAGCTTAGTAAGTTTATCTATGATTCCAGAGTGGGAGATGGTGTCAAAGGCCTTGGCGAGGTCCAGATAGGCTGTGTGGACTGCCTTACCCTCATCCACAGCTCTGGAGACTGATTCAAAGAAGTCAATCAGGTTCAGGAGACAAGATTGTCCCTTCACAAACCCAAACTGGGTGGGGTCCAGTGTTTGAAGGTTGCCAATATCTTTGTTTATAAGTTCCATGCTAATGTGTTCCATGCCCTTGCAGATCAGGCTTGTCAGACTGAAGGGACGGTAGTTCCCGAGATCCAAGGTGGATTCCCCCCTTGTGGAGTGGGATAACTGTAGCTGTGTGCCACTCAGTGGGCACAAAGCCTGAGGTGAGGCTATGATTAAACATGACACTTAGGTGAGGTGCCAGTTCATTTTGTAGTCCATGTAATACTCAGCCCAGGGTGTCATCTGGTCCCATGGATGCTGTATTCTTAGCTTTGTAGAGTGCGGTTTCTACCTGTGTGGACATGATTACTGGAATTTGGCAATCTTTTGGTATTGAGATCGGCCCTTTAGGGGGTGAGAGGTGGGTGAAGTTGGCACTGAATCAATCTGTCAGGATACTGGCAATATCCTTGGGATCAGTATATTTAATGCCATTCTGTTGTAGCTCAGGGCAGATCTGAGCATTGCCATTTAGATTCTTGACATAACTATAAAATGCCTTGTGGTTGTCTTTGGAATCTTTGGCAATTTTATTTTCATAACTAGTTTTGGAGGATTTTATGAGGGATCTCAGCTTCTTACTGAGGCTGGTAAGGGAGGTTTTTGCATCCTGGGATTTTCCTCTTTTCGGCAACAGTTTCTTCCTTCTGTTGTATAATTTGTTTATGGTAGGTGACCACCAGATTGGCTTCCTTTTTTGGAGGAGAGTGTTTTGGTTCTATTTGGGATGGCATGATTCATGCACAAGTGGATGTGTGCGTACAGTGCCTTAGTGTAGGATTCAGCAGTTGAACTTTCAGCTCCCGTCTGCATGGGTGTCATGAAGTTTGTCACGTCTGACTTGAGCAGCATGAAGTTGGCTTTGGAGAAGTTTTTTTATGGAGGTTTCCTTACTGGGGGGTGGGGGTGGGATGTGGATGTCAAGGGTGATTTGCTTATGGTCAGACCTGACCAATGAGGGGGTGACCACTGGTGTGGAGCATCTATCTCCCGTGTTGGTAATGACCAGGTCTAGGATATTGGAGCCCCTGGTGGGACAATGGATTAGTTGATCCAGGGCATTGGAATTTATGAATTCCAAGAACCATTGGGAAAATGTGTTGGCACCCGAGTAGTTTTCCCAGTTAATGACAGGGTAGCTGAAATCACCCAGTATTAGTGTGTTTGGTTGTATCTTAATATTTTCCAGTATGTTTAGAAAGGTGTAGTGAGAATCTCGGGGCATGGTGGGGATCTCTAGCAAGCTACAATTTGGATTGCAGTCTTACCTAGTGTTAGTTGCACCTGGAAAATTTCAGATGCATTGTGTTGGGCAACTAGCCTGGTGGTGTGAATATCCTTGGTGAATCTGAATACTCTTCCACCTTTAGTGTTTCGGTCTTGGTTTGGTGGCCAAAAAGTGTTGTAAGAGTTGTAGCCTGGTATTGCAGGGGTGCTCTCTGGATCCTTGAACCAGGCCTCAGTTACTGCAGATATCGATGTTCTCTATTTTTAGGAGTGCCTCAAGAGAGTTAATTTTGGTTTAAAACTCATTGCTATGAAATACATAGCAGTACCCTTTGTGAAGTAAGCTTCTCCAGGAAACTACATTATTGATAACACAACCCTGAGAGTGAATGACACGTTTGACCTATATGTGTCTATTGTAGTAAGAAAATCATTCTATATTGCTCAACTTATAGGATATGGAATCTAGGTTCAAGGATGTTACTGTTTCACTGTATTCATCCCTTATCAGACCTATCATTGAGTAAAACACCCTCATTGATATCTACCTGACCAGGCACATAAAACAACAGGATTGCCCACAGAGGTTCCTCACAAAAAGAATACAGGGTGTAAACATCATGTCCTCTGTAGACCACCTCAAAGCTCTACATACTGTTAAGAGGTGATCTCTGCTTGGCATACAAGGATTCCTTAGATCCTGCTCTGATGGCCATTTTTCATATCTGCAAAATAAAAAGCAACAAAACTATCTATTCCAGAAACTCATACCTTGCTTGTGTGACATTAATAGGAATTGTTGGAGGGGCAGGAATGTGTCTCAGAGAATATCTCTTCTCTGCAACAGGATTCCCATCCAGGTGAAGCTGAGTTCCATCCCTGATCCTATTCAAGTGTAACTTGGACCAGTAGATGGGAAATCAGAACCCCCCCCCCGGTCTGGTTCATATGTCTCTACTGGATACAGGCAACCTTTAAATACTTAACCACCCTTGCCCTTGTTTACATATACCCCTTAAAGTAATCTTTAGGGATACATTTGGGAAACACTAGGCTTGAAAAGGCCCTTGTGTTCATTAGTCTAGTCTAAACCTACAACCAATATGGTGCATTAAAAAAAACAGGGAGACACAAAGTGTTATCAGTTTGAGAGGGAAGTAATGTTAATATGGTAATAGACAGTCCAGTGTAACCTCTTCTAGAACACTGGACAGTAAAGCCATCATGGAAGTTATATTTAAAAATTGACCCTTTATATCTGCTGACAGAGAGTGTGCAAAAAATCATTTGTGAAAAGCCTAAAGTTGTTTTCAGGAAAAATAAAACTTTGAAGAACCATTTGGAACTGATTAAATGTAGTGTGAACTCAAGCTCCTTTATAAGAAATGGGACATATAAGTGTGGGGCATGTTCTCAGTGCCCTTACATTTTACAAACAGATGAATTTAACATAATAAAGGACATTTTCATGTGTTAGTAAAGATGTTGGGCAGGATTCATGTAGGCTTGCATGGAGTGTAAGAGACGTGTAACACTCCATGTAAGCCTCACGATCCAGGAACAGCCCGAAACTCTGTGTAAGAGACCAGCTAAAACGTCTCTTACACGGACTGGGAGTGGATATGCTAAATACCTCACTTGCAGCCAAAAGGCATGCAAATGAGGTAGAGTAGTGATCCACGAAACAGAAAGCAGCCCGTGTAAGAGCCGTTTTAGCTGCAGAAATGTACTCAGTTGACAACTGAGTACGTTTCTGCAAAAATCGCAATGGAGCCATGTCAGCTCCAAATAAAGGGTGCATATGTGTCAGGCAGCATGCCAATGGCCAAATATGTGGTGATTGGCAAGGTAACCCGATGCAAATATTAAAAAAATATAATTTTTTTTTCGGTGATCGCCGATGTTTAAACGCAGCGCAGCCCCGTGCAAACGGGTTGCACTGTATAAAACATAAAAATGAAGGTTATAAACCCACAAATGTGGGTTTTATGCAATACATGGAATGACAATGCAGGGACCAGCAGACCAAAAACAACATGGCCACCATGTAGTGGTTGCTAAGGGGGGAAGCTGAGTCTAAGACATGTAACTAAGCATTAGTAGGCAATCTGATGCAAATGAGGGTTAGGATACTGAATCCCACAGTCACATAGCAAATGAGCACAGTCTGAGTAGTGTAAGAGATACATAAGGGGGAGGAATAGAGTAGGAGATAGGTGACATCACAGGGGGGAATGGTAGAAAGAAATGCAGTTCATTGGAGGTCAGTGTTACATGACAGATGAGAGACACAGATCATGGAAAGAGGAGTGCCACAAGATAAGCATGGGAAAGTCAAGAAACTGAAGGTGTACATTGTTACTTACACCAAAGTTTCTTGCTGGGCGTACATGCGCATGTGTGCGCGCCATGAGGCGTGAGTAGGGCAGTGTGCACGCGTGTAAGGCAGACTGAGCATGTGGGAGCGTGTTGGTAGATTTGTAACACTGTTTGCGCTGGTGTGTGCGCGTTTTAACCCGAATAAGCAGATCCTGAACTGTGTAAGCATGTGTGCACGCGTGTAAGCCACTGTGAGCGTGTTTCTGCTGGTATGCACGCTGCTCCCCCCTGAGGAAACAGAAAGGAAAAAGGAAGCAACAGAATCAGTAGGAAGCTAGCAGGAAATACTGCTGGAGCTAGCAGGTGAAAACAATTAGAATCAGGCAATTACACAGGCAGAATAGTAGCCCAGCCCAGCAATTAAAACTCTGCAAAGAGCAGTGCAGGATGTTTCTCTCAAGAGACACTGCAAGACAGGAGTAAGCTATTAGAAGTGAAAACTGAAAAAGCTGAACTCAGAGCAGAAATGCTAGGGGCTGCCATAGCTGTCATAATGAGACATAGGCGACTTGCTGAGGGTGGTGACAATGCAGATGGTGCCAGACAACCCACAGTGAGGAGACGGAGAAGAGTGTACAGGCCTAGGGTCACCTACCACGGGTTACATGAGCTGGAGATAGTAGAGCGCTATAGAGTGGACAGAGAGCTCCTGCAGCAAATAGTCGAGCTGTGTAGGCCACGCCTCACACACAGAACCAACAGAGGGGAACCCATCCCAGTGGAAACCAAGGTATGTGTTGGCCTAAGAATACTAGCAACAGGCACCTTCCAGAGACCAACTGGTGATATGATGGGGATATCACAGGCATCAGCCTCCAGGGTACTGCACCAGTTCCTGGATGCCATGTCAGCACATGTCGGTGATCATGTATATTTCCCCAATGCCCGTGAGGTATTGGCCAGCAGTATGCGTCTCTTCCAGCAAATAGCGGAATACCCTGAGGTAGTGGGTGCAATAGACTGCACGCACATACGCATCAAAGCACCAGCCGGTGAGCGGGTAGGGCCTACATTAACCGCAAGGGCTTCCCTCCATCAACTGCCAGGTTGTGTGATGCCCAGGGCATAATAATGAATGTGTGTGCTGGCTGCCCTGGGAGCTACCATGATTCCCACATCTGGCATTTGATGCAGCTGTACCAGACATTTGCCAATGGGGATATCCCACACGGACACCTAGTGGGGGATGCAGGTTATGCACTGGAGCCGTTGCTGATGACACCCATCAGAAACACACACACACACCTGAACAGGAACGCCATAATGAGGCACACGCACAAACACGTAATGTAATAGAGCGTGTGTTTGGGCTGCTCAAGTCACGGTTCTGGTGTCTGGACACATCTGGTGGATCCTTGCAGTACTCACCAACTACATGTACCCAAATTGTCATGGTATGTGCTATGCTACATAATATGATCTTGCGAAAACAGCTGCAGCAGGACCAGCATAGGGCTGGGCCAAACAGCCCCCCACCATTGCCAAGGCCATCACAGGCAGAGCATGACTCGGAGGAGGAACAACCTGAGCCTGCCCCAGTAGGCAGAAGGAGGCGTGCCCAGTATGCCCTGGCCTTGGCAAAGAGGCAACGCATAGCACATACACTGGCTCAGTAGGAACCCTGGGAATGATACCCCTCTCTCACTCACTCAAATAATAACAGGGATGCCTAAAATGACATGACCTGCTCACAAACATGTACAGGGAGTGTAATATGTGCATCCGACAGAGGCAGCCCTGCAGCACCACCTGAGGCATGAATGCCATGTGTTAAGTAATGTAACACCATGTACTATATGCACACTTGAGGACCCTGACTAACATCCACCCTCACCAAGCATGAAGCCACAAAATGACGATGGGATGATCAATTGCAATAACTGACTGAAGTAATGCAGTTAGTCAAAGGGGAGCCAATGTGTTTCAGCCTGGGAAGACATGCTGAGCATGGCATGATGCACCACCTGCTAGGGGTGGCGTGCACCTATCAGTCCAGGCCCCATGGATACTGGCAAAGGCTGTCAGTACCCACAGCGTGCCCTGAATAGGTAAGTCTCAAAACACAAACCCACCTTCATAGGTACCACAAGGGATAGGAACCTAGATGTAATGCTACCCAATGCTAGAAGTCTAAACAGCAAGATGCGTGCAGTGTAAACGCACACAGTATGGAGAATGCTGATATCAGTCCTGTAATAGAAAACTGGGTCAAAGCTCACATCAGCACCCTAACACTACCAGGTTACACCTCATACTGTGCTGTACAGCCTCAAAACATGGAACAAGCTACAAAAGGAGGGTGACTAGCAACAATTGTCAAGGATAACCACACCCCCATGTTGGTACCACAACAAGAAGCAGCATGGATTAGCCATGGTCAAATACTAATGGCTAAAACCGCCTCCCAGTATATAGCCTGCTTCAGACTACTGTCCTAACACAAGGAACTGCACCTGGCCTATGTTGGAATACATGAATATATCAAGCCACCCAAACCACATTATATATATATATACCTTGACCACCCTGAACATCTCTGGATCTCTGCTGCTGTGGCTGCTGCACTGTGAGCTTGCTCTGCTCTACCAATCAGTGAAACTAACGTGGACTGCATCAACCTACCCTGTCCATTCTAGGAATAAAGACTCTAGGCTCTAGGCTCGCTCCCTAAGCTACTCCCCAACCTGTGTCTGAAGACCTTGGCTCCAATCAGTGAAAACGTGGACTGCTTCTAGGAATTCTAGGCTCTAGCTCTACTCCTGCCCTAAGCTACTCCCAACCTGTGTCTCTGCATCAACCTACCCTGTCCATTCTAGGAATAAAGACTCTAGGCTCTAGCTCTCCTAAGCTACTCCCAACCTGTGTCTGAAGACCTTGGAGTGAAACTAACGTGGACTGCATCCTGTCCATTCTAGGAATAAAGACTCTAGGCTCTAGCTCTACTCCTGCCCTAAGCTACTCCCAACCTGTGTCTGAAGACCTTGGCCGTCCAACGTGGACTGCATCAACCTACCCTGTCCATTCTAGGAATAAAGACTCTAGGCTAGCTCTACTCCTGCACCTGTGTCTGAAGACAATCAGTGAAACTAACGTGGACTGCATCAACCTACCCTGTCCATTCTAGGAATAAAGACTCTAGGCTTCTACTCCTGCCTCCCCAACCTGTGTCTCCACTCCAACTTCTGTTTCTGCTACCTCTATTAAAACTATAAGTATTATACCTTCTCTGTAAATTAATTTGAATAATGGTATCTTTCTTATTTTATTATGAAAACTTGTTACATTACTGTTTGTAGGTCAACAAATGTAAAATAAAATAAATAAAATAAAAATAAAATATAGGTTGACTGAAAATACCCAGACATACACTGGGAGCATTATACTAGCACCAACACAGGAGGAGAAAAGTTCCCAGAATCCATAAACCAAAATGCCCAGGAACAATGTACCACTCCCACAAGAGGGGTAAGCATACTGGATGTGATAATCAGCAACATGCGTACTGGATGGCAAGATGAGAAGTGTATCCCTCACTGGTAAGACCAGACCATAGAGTAATCACACCGGATATACACATCCTGACCACAGTCCCTGGCCAGAAAACCACAGTGAAAAACATGTGTAAAGCATAAGTTGCACCCCTCCAAACCGATGTGGAATCCACGAAAGGCCCTGCGCAGGTGCAGAATATGGGACACACCGCAGAACATGTTATACAGGCATTCCATGAACACAGCCAGGAATGCTTGGATTATGCAATCACAAATAACAACAAGACACAATGCCATACACGCAGGCATCTGGCATGCCGGACTCCAGCCATTACCAAACCATGCAAGAGAATGAGGAAGCTACTACATGATAGAGCAAACATAAAAAGGGAAGTAATCACTGATCAGTAGTATGGCAATAAAATATGTCCATACATACAATCCACTAAGGCCAGCCACAACAAGTAGAATCTGTGAATCCTGAGGCAATGTGACACCTGCCCCAAGTACACAGACAACCCTCAACTCCCCCCAATAAATACAAATATATATGAGAGATGCAACCATTTATCCAAACCGGAGGCTGAGCTCCCCCAACTCAGTACTGACAAAACTAGTCAGGAGGAGAAGGTAACTACATACACCACAAACCCAGTCCCACATAGACCTATCACAACTGTAAACCAAACACATAAACACAGAAAAACATTCCCGGAGGCCCTAATTACAAACACACCACACCAACAGAGGCCTCCAAAGCAGACCCCAAGCAACCACAACCTCCAAACATAGCACATGCAACACATAGTACACAAAGCTGGTGTGCCAAACAGTCACAGGCCAAAAGGAGAAACAACATGCCTGATACAGTTGTAATAGGTGTCTGTATAGGCAGACACACTCACCAGACTGAACAAGGGAAAGGGTACAGTAAGCTGCCTGTAGGCTGCCACAATATGCCACATAACACAAGTACGCAGGTCACCCCAAAGCAAGCAGAAATATGATGCACTCATTGTCCATGCTGGTGTGAATGACCTGAGATGTACCTCCCTGGACTACATGAAAAGAGACATGGATGAGCTCTCTGAGTATGTACTCCAGGCCGGTATGACACTGGCCGTTTGCAGCATCCAACCCTCACCAAGAATGATGCCACAGTACAAACACAGAATGATCAGCTTTAACAGGTGGCACAATTACAGCTGTCAATCCAAGAGGGTCTAATGTCTGTCTGCTTGAGATGTCATGCATGACAAGCCATGCTGCTGTTCCAGGGATGGCTTGCACCTGTTACCCCTGGGCGTCTGGATATTGGATAAGGCCTTTGCCACCTCCATAGAGCCGTACGTAGGCAAGGCCGAAAAGACTAACCCACCACCCTAGAAAACATAAGTGTTAAGAAACATAAGGGTAATGCTGACCAATGCCAGATGTGTAAACTGCAATATGCATGCTCCTGAGGCACTTCCAAGTATGGAGAACATCGATGTCTGTGCAGTGACAGAAGCCTGCTGCAAGCCTACTGACAGCACACCAGCACTACCAGGTTATACCACATATCATGTGTTATGGCCCCAACACCTGGACCAAAACATCAAAGGAGGGGGGGTATCCATATGCAGCACAGACACCCATACGGCCAGGTAACTGACAATGCACGAAGCAGCGGAGACCACCCATGTGCACCTAACTGTAGTCAAAACTGCTGTACAGTCTGTAGCATGTGACAGACCACACTCTCACACACAGGAACCCCACCCAGACATCCTGAAGACACTGGACAGTATGAATGTCCCACCAAATACCAAACAAGGTACTCACAAATTACCACATAGGTGGTAAACCATTATGTATGCAAGGAGTAATCAGGGACCTAGGGACACAAATCGACAGTAACCTGTCATGTGACACTCACAATGCCAATGTGGCTAGGAAGACTGTCTATATTGGACACCGTATCATGAAAGGATTCACATCTACATCAACAGAGGTCACTGTGCCCTGTACTGTTCCCTTATCAGACCCATAATCTAGTACAATGACTCATATGGGATGTACCGTACCTGACACCTGCAGCGGTTAGGAAGACCTCAAAGGTACCTCACCAAGAGGATAAAGGGTGTCAAATATATGTCATATGCTGCCTGGCTGTAGACACCCCAGCTGAATGCAGTCACAGACTGCCTACACAGAGGCATTGTATGTCTGTTGTACAAGGCCATGTCCAACACAGGAGTAATGGACATGCTCCACCCCAGGAAATCAAAGCCATTGGAGTTGTGAGAGTGACAGATGTCAACCTCAACACATAATGAAATAGGATGTGCTGGAGGGACAGATACATAACCCAGAGGCTCCCCACACCCTGGAACAGGATCCCAATCCATGTTAGGCAGAGCTCCTCACTGACACCCCTCAACAGGAATATTGCCAAGTGGATGGATGATCGTAGATGTACACTGGAGGTCTTCACTGTGTCACATCCAGACAGAGGCACAGTAAAGAAAATCATAAATGGCCATAATATTCACATAGCAAGGAGCGGCGAAAGACACACACACTCTGGCTAGGCTTACTAATGCCCTAGGGTGGATAGCCTAGTTTGTACCTATGAACCTATGAAGATACAAATTGTACAGGACACTAAGGATAATCACAAGGCTTACTCAACTGACGGTAGGAACAATGTTGGGAATTCACAGATATGCTCCGAATCACACAGATATTACAAACAACATACCAAACACACACACATATTGCCAACATACAACCTGACAGGTGCAGTGCAACACCCCCCCCCCCAGAATGCAAAATATCTATCCCAGCAGACTGCTGGCCCCCTGACATTGCAGATGCTGAGGTAACAGCCATCATCTACAAAGCAAAACACACAGCAGCAAAGGTATGAGATGGTGTCCTGGGCTGAGGCCAACATGGACTCCAAGAAGAATGGAATGCCAAATCACACTACTGCCCAATGTCAGCCTTACCACAGGATATGTACCCAAAGAGCAGTGTACAACAACATTGGCCCTTCACAACAAAGTTGTTGCCTGAATGGATACTGCAAACTACCATCCCAGGATCCTGACAAGCTTGGTCTGCACAGCTATGGAAAGGATCAGCATGTACCGCAGACATAAAGCTATCGGGGACCTACTGACACCGGACCCTACCCAGTGTGGCTGTTGTAAGTGCAGATCCTGCCCCTAAACATGTTTGACCCATTTGAAACAGTCATTAAGGTCATTGATGAGGGCAATGTGGTCCACACAGCGTAGCTGGACCGTGCAAATGCTTCCAGACAATACCCTACGAGTTCAGTATGGATATGTTCACCAGCTTAAATATAAACCCCTATGTCAGTAGAGGGGTTGCAAACCAGACCAAGGACAGAACTGACATGGTCAGACATGCTGCATCCATGTCAGACTACAAAGCAGATATGAGTGGCAACCCACAAGGCTTGGTCCTGGGACCTCCCCGTTCGATATATATGTCCCATAGGTACAGGCCAACATGGAAGGACTGTGACTGAACATGTATGCAGAGGAGTACAAACTGCCCACCATATCTGACCCCCAGCTGACACAAGCAACCCACAAAAGGGCCACATAGAAACAGACAACGGGAGCCATAGCCATGTCAGCAAGCTAATTGCAGAAATGTGTATAGACAACCACCGTGGATATACAGTAAGTGCCCACCAATTACCACACAGGTGTTAACCCATTACGGACCTAACATGTAATGAGAGACCTGGGGACACAAGGTGATAGATATCCTGCATTGGACAAACATGTGGCTGTAGTGTTCGCAGAAACATACCATATACCCACCCAATCATGAAGGTTGTCAGATCTAGATAAGGGGAGGTCACTGTGACTCTGCAGTCATCCTTCATCAGCATCACAATTGACTACAATAGCCCCTGTGGGATATACCTCAGCAGACACCTCCATCAACTGTAAAGAACACAACAGTACCACACCAGGAGTAGCAAAGACCATGAACAGATGCCATGTGTTGCCTGATTAAACAAACTGCAGCTCCACACACTGCCATACTGCCCACCCAGAGGCAAGCTGTGCCTGATGTATGAAGCCATGTCCAAGCTGGAATCAATGAACATGCTGCACCTTGTACAATCTGAATGGCAGTGAGCTATGCAAATGAGAGACCTGAACCCCAGCACTGACATACATAGGACAAGCTGTACTGAATGATCCATAACACAGAAGCCATCCCCACTCTTGAGTAAACTCCCAGTACAAGTTAGCCAGAGAGTCACCTATCAATACCCCTCAAGAGGAATCCTGATGAGTGGATGGGAGATGGTAGGTTTACCCTGGGTATCACCGTTATGTCAGAGGTAGACGGAGGCACAGTATACTAACCATGACATATGTCATGGCAAACTCCAGTTACAATGTGTGTCGAAGGACAAACACACTCTGTGACTAGCATCAGAAATGGCCTAGGGAACATCGCTAGTGTTTGACAATGTCCACCTATGTTGTGGAATACACTACCAATGTTGGACAAGCCTGGTGTAGGTAGTCCATATCTGAACATAATGCAACATGGTCATATGTGCACAACTGGCCCCTACACAGTCTGTTGTGCTCACTATGAAGATGTCAAGCAGTGATAGGACTAAAGCCCAGGATACTGTCCACCACAGTGAAAGTACTGAAACAGTACACTATATGGTACTACAGTGTTAGGTCATTATGAAAGGATGTTGACAACTGTATGCAAAGTATCCCATGCAATCCCTGCAGGCACAGTATAATCCCTGTTGTGGCAGACACGAAGCAGTTGGCCAGTAAGTGCACAACATGACACCCAACACACAACCATAAACGTGAGATATTGTTGAAGTTCACACCCACCCAAATATGTGGTGGACTGCAGAGTTCAACATATGGAAATCTCACACTGGGCATGCTTGCACACTTAGGCCATATCTCCGTTTAGCAGTTGGCCACACAAAACTGGTATTTGTACGTGTCATTCCAGGAACCAACCACAACACAGCAATCTGCCCAGTGCACACAGTAAATGACTACAGAGACATAAGTGATATAGTGGATCGCCCTCATATTCAAACATCTTCCACAGATACACAAGTTGTTCATAGGAACAGGGAATGCTATGGCAATAAAGACCTGCAAACAGTCTAACAGCAACAAATATTGTGCATCTGACAATTAAACATATGGGTGTAGAGGTCAATACTAGGCTGTTTGCCCTAGGGAATGACAGCTTAGCCAGAGTGTGCTTGGCATCTGCATCCCCAGTACAGTAGGCTACTGTGCCACTGTAAAGTAGGTCACATAAGGCAACATGTGAGGCTAGTGAGCTGTGCCTCTGTCAAGCAGGGGCACAGTGGAGATCCCAGGGTTTGAATGTGCTAAGCCACATCCATGTTGTTGGTGTGTGCTGGAAGAGGGTTGCTGAGGACCTCTAACAGTAAGTGGGCGTCAATAACAGACTGAGGGGAGCCCTATCTGCATTGTCTGGACAATTCCACTGTCAACACTGTGTTGTGATGATTATGTGGGATTGAAGTGTCATGCCGGTACTGTTCACAGATGTCCTCCATCTGTGGGTTACAGCTCTGCAATGTATTAGCTCACTCTGTCTGTTGGACGGCCCATATATGGCTGGTGTACACCTGACAGGTGTCCTGTAGTGGAGCAGTCATGGGTATATGTGGGATAGCATGATCAATACAAACCTTACACATGCTCATAGAATGCAATTGTCAAGGATTATGCAGAGTGGCCAGTATAGTCCCCCAGCATGGGTCCTTTGAAGTCGTCCACCCCAGTCTTCACAAGTGTAGAGTCTGCTTGTGCTAAATACAGTTTGTTTGCAGTGACAACCTTGCCTGGGGGTGGGGATGGGATATGGATGTCCAGGGAAAGGTGGGTATGGTCTGATATCAACAATGGTGGTCTACCTCTGGTGTGGAACAGTGAGTACCCATGTTGCAGATGGACAGGTACAATATGTATTCCCCCATGTGGCTGTGGTGAGTGGTTCTGCCATAGCACATGGACCCACAAATTGTAGTGGCTGTAGGGTAAAGTTGTAGAGGCCTGAGTAGTTCCCACACACAATATGCCTGTACCTGATGTTAACAACTGGAATGGTGTATGTGAACACCTGCATATCCTGGCACTGTTCCCAGGGAAGCAAAGTGTGTGTCCTGGATGTGGGAGGGGTGTTCTGGACTGGTTGTGTTGTGTGTTATAGGTCCTGTGGTCACGAAGCATGGTATAGAACATAACCTGCCAGTGCGATGTGCATATCTGACCCTGAAGTAGGTGGCTGCAAATGCATATATATGCTATCCCCCACCTGACAGGTAGTACTAGATGTACATACCTCTGTAGAAATAAAGATGTCAGCACCCTATAAATACTGCAGGTGCAGAACAGATGCCCAGTAATTCGGATAGCGCGCTCTGCTAATGCGTCCCACTCAAGTGCCATAATATAGTTAGGTAGGAGTTTGAACCATGCAAATGCTCAGTGTGTGTGTGTGTGTGGGTGAGCGGGGTTGATGTGTGTGCAAGTCTGTGTGAGAGAAGTGTCCCTTTTGGCAACTGGGAAAACACACTACAGGATGCACATTCCCCTTTCTAAGCACTGATGATGTCAGCACCCTATAAGTACAGCAGGAGAAGGAAAACCTTCCAGTAATGTGAATAGCGCGCTCTGCTAATGCGTCTGTCATGAGTGTCGTAACATAGTTAGGTAGGAGTTTGAATCCTGCAACTGCCCAGTGTGTGTGGAGGGGGGTTAGTGTCTGTGCAAGTCTGTGTGAGCGAAATCCCCCTTTTGGCAACTGGGAGAACACTCTACAGGAAGCACATTCCCCTTTCTAAGCACTGATGATGTCAGCACCCTATAAGTACAGCAGGAGAAGGGACACCTCCCGGTAATGCGAATAGTGCACTCTGCTAATGCGTCTCTCTCAAGTGTCATAACATAGTTAGGTAGGGGTTTGAAACCTGCAAATGGCAAGTGTGTGTGTTTGGATGTGGGGAGTTTGTGGGTGTGCAATTCTGTATGAAAGACATGTGCTTTTTGGCAATCAGGAGATCACACTACATGATGCACATTACCCTTTCCAAACACTGATGATGTCAGCACCCTATAAGTACAGCCGGAGAAACAGAACTTCCTAGTAATCCGAATAGTGCGCTTCGCTAATGTGTCTCTTTCACGTGTCGTGACATGGTTAGGTAGGGGTATGAATCCTGCAAATGGCAAGTGTGTGTGTGTGTGTTGGGGGGGGGTTAGTAGTGTGTGTGAGAGAACAGATCCTTTTGGCAAATACTACAATACACCAGATGCTGCATATTTCCCCAGTAAACACAGGGGATGTCAGCACACTATCAGTACAGCCAAACAGGGCTACTTGCCCAGTAATGCTAATAGTGCGCTCCGCTACTGGGTCTATTACCACTGTCAGAGCACAGATAGGTATGTTTTGGAAACCCACAACTGCCACGTGTGGTTGTGTCACACAATATGAGCATGTGTGGGTTGTTGTTCATAACAATGCATGCCATTACCTAAACCAGCACTGGCAATGCACACATGATGTATGTGTGTGACACATACACATATATACCTGTGACCTTCAGTAGTTACCATGTCTGACAAGTGCCTCAAGTGGATAAATGGTATTCGCAATGCATAACAATATGACTGTGTCTTACTGTGCAGGGGCCGCACGGGGTATGTGTCTATACAGTGTGGGTTGTATATGGTATAATACCTACAGCAGGGGATACACATCTGGTCTGGGCCATATAGTCTACATGTAGTCGATGAACAGACAGGTGCTGCATGTTCCCACCTGTTGTGGGAGTGGTAACATGTTGTTCCACTGCAATTCAGTGACTACATGCTGGGAACCTTTCAGCTAGTGTGTTGTAGCTACAGTAATGCTCACGCACAATGTTTGGCTGGATGCAGTCCAGCCATATAAAGACATTTCTTGAGACTGTCATATTGCCAGTGTTGTTAGGGAGGATAGGTGGGTTTCCTGTGTATGGGAGGGTTGTGTGTGCCAGACTATGAACCAGAAGGCATTCCAACACACTGTTAGCTGCTCATGGATAGGCCCTGATGCTTTGTGCTGTGCCAACAACCTGGAGGTGTGTGTATCTGTGGTGCCTTGGGATACCAACCCCCTGTCCATGTGTGTTACATGTGTAGGGGACGACAGGCATGGTATAAGGTATAACCTGGCAGTGATGGGTTGCAGCTGTGAGCTGTGAATCAGGAATCTTGTACTGCACAGATATTGCAGTTCACCGTGCTGAGGACAGTGTCCAGTACATGCATCTTGTGGTGTGCACTGCTGGTGTTGTGTGACATCACTGTTAGTGTCCTATCCTGTGTGATACCCATGGAGGTGGCTATGTAATCCGTGCCCTGCAGCAAAAGGCACTATGTGTGTATCAAGGGGCTTCGCCAATATACAATGGCCCATGGGTGTCACGTGCAAGCTGCCCCCGCATATCATTGTGGCTTCCCTAGCATGTAAGCACACATTGACAGCCATTGTATACCCTATGAATGACATTGGAGATTGAGCAGAATGTAGACATAGAACACCTTTCCTACATATTGTGGTAGCATACCTGGTGAGGGTATGATGGCAACCAAGATCAGGCCCATACTGGCCCGTGCCACATGCTGAAAGATCCCTTCTATGTTCCCTATCATGTAGTCCAGGGAGGTATGTCTCAGGTCATCCATAGTGGCATGGTCAATGACTGAGTCATATGTGTCCATGCCTCTGACTGACCTGTATGCATGTGTTTTGTGGTGGACCATAGTGCCCCACAGGCATATCACTGTGACCTTCACCATGTACAGCCTGTTGAGCGGGACCCCACTGCAGTGGCCAAGAGAGGTACCTGACACATCTGTAGCAGGTGTGTTGTGTAGCCCTACAGGCTGTGAGTGTGTGGCACATGAGATGTGTGTGCCAGGTGTGGCATGTGCTCTGTTCTGACATAATGTATGCCTGTGTGCCAGCTGCGGAGGTGTGTGATGCTCAGGCAGGATGCCATTCTGAGTCTCCAAGTATGCCCCAGTGTGTTCAGATTGCTGTCAGTGCGGGTCTATGTCAGACTGGTATTGTAGTCACTGTAGTATGTCATGCCACCTGACAGGTTATGGCAGTACTGGGTTCAGAGTGCTCAGTCCCCAGATTGGCTATGTGGTGGCATCCCACACATGTGTTGTACATTCCTGGCCAGGGGAGAGGGTTGACTGCATACATGTGGCAGCTGTGACATTGCCACATGACTCACATAAACCACAACTGGACCATAGAGGTGATTCACAGGTTACCTTTGCACATGCTACCATAGTAGTGTGATTGCCATGGTGATTACCAACACATAGGGCCAATGGGGAACAACATACTGAAGGTGTGTATGTATTGGTGTACTGCTACTGATTTCATAGCACTGGCATATATGACTGCACACGTGGGTAAATGCCAGGTAAGTCATGTGCAATGTGTCACAGGCAACGTACATGCGAACAGGACAGACAGTGACGTTCTGTCATGTGGAAACTTGACATACGTATAGTACGCTATGCAGATGTCACTAGGAGTCCACAGAAGCTCTGTAACTCTGCATTGCAGGTGGAAGCAGTGATCCAGGGAACCCCAAGCGAACATGCATGCAAACAAAGCTACAGTAAGCAGGGCTGGAAGTAGTCCATTGTACAACAAAGAAGGGGTTACACTTACAGTAGGTAACAGTGCAAATATGTAGGCACTATCAACATGTACCCAGGAATGCACATTCAGATGTTCATGGTTGAACTGATATTATGTTATAGTTAATTGTGATTTGTATTACATTGGTACTGCACACATATCAACATGTGCAAACATCCACATTGCATAGTCATTGTGGGCAACATGCCACCATTACTGTACATGTCCATCATTGCATATCACTACTTGCATTAGCTTCTCCCCTGTGCTACCTATGTATGTGGCTATCTGTTGACATCCTTACCACTGGTATGCAATAATGTGCAGCTGTTACACTATGGTACTTACTATGGGTGTAGATAACAATTCAGGACAGTCATACAGTTACTGCATCAGGCATGCTGGGATATACACACAGTCATATCAGCACACTGTACTGTTACCAACATGATACTAGTAATACACTTCTATGTAGTCACCCTGTGCATCAGCAATGTGTTTACCTGTTCCTGCACTGATGTTGGAGATTGCAGGAGGTGGCACAGTTTCATCATATGCACAGGGTGTGAATTAGGTATGCCTGAGTCTGCCACTGATACCACCAATTGACATGTGTGTGTATGTGTGTTGGTGAGGGACAGCAGTACAGGGTGGGGCACTGTTGGTGCAGTGTGTGCGTGTATGTGGTAGCCCTAGGTGTTAACATTTCACATGTGTGTATGCATGCACACAGTTCCACCTCATGGCTGCCATATACTGGAGTTTGTGGACAGCCACAGACTGCACCTGGCAGGTCATACAGATCAGTGTCTGTGGGCACAGACACGGTACCTGTGCCTGGCAGGGGTGCTACGGACCGTATCAGGTACTAAGCCAGACTGGGTATTGTCATCAGAAGCGGGAGTGTGTTGACTGGACACAGGTCCCTGTTGGGACTGTCCAGAGCCACTTGCACGTGGTCTCCTGGGGCGTTCCAATGACAGCACAGACCCAGCATTGCTGGGGCTGCTGCTGGCACTATGGGGGCATCCGTGGGCCTGTTGTCATCCGCGCCGACTGCCAGCTGCTGCTGTTGCTGGCATACGGCCACGTTGACGCCACAACTCCACCATTGCCCTGGCTCATGGACATGTGGTTGTGGAACTGCTGTAATATGTCCCCACAACGTCTGTCTATGACATTGGTGAAATTACGGATAGCATCCGCGATGTCATGCATACTGTCAGTCATGGCTGTGCGACATGCTCTCAGCTCCCTCAGACCCTGTCTGGTGTACCTTTCCATACGCGACTGTGCCTGCATGACAGCCCGAAACATAGCTGAGGTTGACAGACCTCTTTGGGCACGTCTGCCAGAGGCAGTACGCCCACGGATGCTCCCACGAGAACCCATGGGCAACTGTCTGTGTGGTACCATCACAGGACCCTGCCCATGGCTGCTGTGTGGGGAAGCATGTGCCACAGATACCACATTACCCTGGTCAATGCCCACTGTATCCTGTCCATCACCTAGGGACAATGGTGACATAGGATGTACTGGCAGAATGACTGTGCGCAATGATGGGGTTGACAGCTGTGTACTGTCAACTGGCTGACCAATGACGGACCCTGACACACCTTCCTGTGCCATTACACAGATATCATCATTATCAGTACCTGTGGCACCAGATTCAGGTTCCCTGCTGCAGGACACCAGAGCAGCACCAGAACCTGTGGGAGGAAAACAGGAAACACAGTTTACAATGTCTACACAATGTTGCCAGTAATGCACTAATGCACACATGCACATGTGGACATATGCACACATGCACACATGCACACGTGGACACAGGCACACGTGCACACGTGCACACGTGGACACGTGTACACATGCACACATGCACACATGTACACGTGGACACGTGGACACATGCACACGTGCACACATGCACACGTGGACACAGGCACACGTGGACACAGGCACACATGCACACATGTGCACGTGGACACAGGCACACATGCACACATGCACACATGCACACCCCGCAGTATACACACAGAGCACTACTGAGTTACACTAGTATTACTAGCACTATAAGGACTATTATAGGTATTGTTAAAACACACTCACCATCATGGATAGGCTGCCTTGCTGTAACACCGGAGGGACCTGCAGAAATGAGGAGATTAATGTCAGTGGGCACAACTGTGCCATTGATACTGCATATGATACAGTGCAGTAGTACACCAGTTGCCTTTCACATGTTAGCTGCTGATATTGGCAATATCACACCTGCACAATTACATACTATGTTGACAGCTACATACCACGGACTCACCTTACACATGCATAAACTAACAGTGTACAGAACAGTCAAGTGTACATATGGTATATTACCTGCACGCTCCATGTCATGTTGCTGTGTGGATCCAGCCTCCATCATGATGCAGGTGTGTTGCTGTTGATGTTCTGGGGCTGGAGCCACAACACTTAGGAGTAGCCCCTCCAGTCTGGTGGGGGGGATGTGTGGCCACCCCACCTCCTGTGGCGACCTGTTGCCTGTGGATATCCGCACGCTGACGGACATTTCTGATTAAATCACTGCAGTGATGTCGTACCTGCTCATATGTCCTATTATGCGTGCCAATGTCATTTACCCTACGGACAAGGTCTTGCCACAGTGCAGCCCTCTCCTGCTGATTCTGGCTGGTGCGGGAAAACAGTATGTCATAATCCCACACCAGGCTCTGGTGTATCTCTTCATCTTCTGCAGCAGAGTAGGCAGGATTTCGCTGACGCGCCATGTCCCTGGAAGAGAACACAAACAGGATATCAGCAGACTATGTCAGCAATATATGGCACACATACAATACATGATACTCAACTATAGTGATATACTACTACTCCCATATGTAGCATGTGTGTGTCTCTTGGTGGATACACAAGTACATGGCCAGATATCAGTGCTCAGCCAACACCTGTGCAACAATACCTGCCACATTCCATACAACATAGAAGCATGCCCCATCGGTCAGCACACTGAGACAGGTCCAATGCACAACCCCACTCTGGGGGTTCATACCAAGGTACTGTATGTGGAACGCCATCCACTAGTGTGATCTGGATACAAATTACTCGGCCTGGATATACATATCCCACTACCACCACCAGCACAGTAGACTACTTTGATATATATGTGATTAGACAGATATTAACTTGTTAGGACTGACATGGTATCCATGCAGCCCACTGGGCCAGTGGAAGCCACAACCCACACTGCTGACCCCTTTGCGAATGCTTCCCACGGACATCCCAAAGAATGCATGGAACATGCACACACATTTCTAACCCAGACCCTATGCACAAAGGTTAGGCATCCTGTCTAGTGGACCCCAGCCAAAGGCAGATTGTATAACGATAGAAGGAGGCTACTGCAGGACAGAGCAGATTCACATAAAGGGAAGGCATCTGTGGTCAGCACTGGTAATAAGCTACGGTCTCTCATAACAACATCCACGGCCTACTCTGGGAGGGAAATGGCCACGAACACTATAGACAACCACAAGGCCTTCTTCAGTTATGTTACACATATGGACCAAATGCTTCAGATATGCTCTGAGTTACTACACACCTACTTAACATTCACCGAACACACAGATATTGGCAACATTCTGGCAGACAGGTTCAGTGCACGTATCCCCCCTCCTTCTCCCCCACACTTAGACATACTTATCACAGCTGAATGTAACCTCCCTATCATTTCAGATGTCCAGGTGAGGGCCGCCCTCAGCAAAGCAGAACACACAGCATCAATGTGACCTGATGGTATCCCTGGATGTGTGCTACGTGAACTCCAGGAGGACATACAACTGCATATAAGACTGATATTTAACCTTGGCCGTACTACGGGATATGTACCTGAACACTGGCATACAGCAACAGTGGTCCCACTCCACTAAGGAGGCACTTCTACTGACCCTGGGTACCACCGCCCCATAAGCTTAACCAGCCTGGTCTGCAAAGCTATGGAATCATTCAGTATGGGACGCATATACAGCGATATTGGGTACCTGCAGACACTTGTTCCCAGCCAGTTTGCCTTTGTGATGGGCTGATCCTGCCTTTTGAACCTGGTTGACCTTTCATAACAGTCACTATAGCCATTGATGAGGGCAACGCAGTCCATACAGCCTACCTGGACTTGCCTAAGGCCTTCAACACAGTACTCCACTCAGGCATCATAGACAAGCTCATTAGCTTACATGTTACTACATATGTCACATGATGGGTTGCACACTGGTTGACATACAGAATCCATAATATCGGTATTGCAGGAGCCATGTCAGACTCAATGCCAGTCACATGTGGTATCCCACAGGCCTCTGTCCTAGGACCCCTCTTGTTTGGCATTTATTTCTCAGATGTGAAAGCAAACATGTACTGGTTGTGGATGACAAAGTTCCCAGATGACTGCAAACTAAGCGCCATAGTCGTTACTCCAGCTGACACACACATCCTACAGACAGGCCTCACTGAAATGGGCAACTGGTGCCAGGATCATGGCCTAACACTGAATGACATGTAATGTATAGTCATCCCCTTTGGGTGGAACTACGTGCACACAACATATCACATGGACATACCTATAGATACAGACCTATGACACATATGGAGGGTTCACAGTGTGTAGACTATTAACTTGTTACTTTACATTACCTGTGTTTGCCGCAGCTGGTTGCGTTATCATTACTACAGCTTCCTGCTGCTGCTAGCCCAGCTTGGTACTGACACTGCTGACAGCTTCAACTTAGTTTGTGTACCGTGTGTTGTTGTTTGTGTTCTTATTTTCTTTTTTTTTTTTTTCTCTCTCTCTCTCTTTCTCTCTCTCTCTGTCTGCCTCCAGACAGTGCAATGAAAGTATTGCATGTGTGGAGTGTGAGTACAGGATGCTTTTGTAGTATCTGCATAAGTCCATGTGATGGCCTCTGCACCAATTGTAAGCCAGCATTTGCTAATTGCATGCAGGCAGTTGTGTACTGATTGCAGTTCTCACTGTGATTTCAGGACAGTGCTATAAAAGGGTATGTGAGATAGGCGTTGCCCTTTCAGATTGTAAGGGCGGGGACCATGCTGGTATGCTATGGACACTGTTCTGTGAGTATAAAGGTTAGTATCTCTCTCATGATTCAGGCTGTGTTGTAGATTCACATTTCTCCATTCCTCTCTCCTGTTTCCTGTAGTAAGTGTATATGCACACTGACACCTACAACTATATATATATGTATATATATATATATATATATATATATATATATATATATATATATATATATATATATATATATATATATATATATATGTAAATATACATACATTTATATATGTACATTAACTGACATTATTACCTACTAGTTACCAACTAGCATGGCTGTTTCTGTTCACACACTACTATTATGGAAATCCACTAGTTTTGACAGTAAGTATACATGACATGCTTTGTGTACTACACATCCTATATTCCCTTTACATTCATTCCTACTATTACATGATACATTTATTTTAGCACAATGCTCTTGTATAACAGTTATAGCTTAGTGGTAGGTCATGTAGACTACTGTTTCCAAGGTCCTGGGTTCGGGACTGACAGTAGGATTTTATTTTGCTTTTGAACTGACTACAGGACCTGCCAATCAGAGTGACTAAGGCACTTTTAAGCAGTTGTAACTGGGTTAGCGCTGGTTTGCGTGGAGCTCCCGCATGCGCACTGGCATTCAGCTCCGCGCACACCCACTTACAACCGCTTAACAGTGCTTACTCTGGCGCACACCCACGCTATTTTCTTTGAAAGAAATTAAAATGGGGAGACAGGAAAGTGGTGAAAAAGGGGTCACAAAGAGGGTAAGACAGTAGGGAAACAAGCTTGGGTTTTGCAGGAGGGATGTAGGTAAGGCCCATAGCTGCCCATTTCTTCATCAGCAACAGCTGTGCATATGTATGTAATTTGGTGTGACATTTGAAACCTTCCACCCCTGAGAGAGGTGTCAGGACAACAATAATACTTGTTGTACAGCCAATTGTAATTGATAGTTTCCATGTCCAGCAGACGTGTGTGGAATGGGCAGCTATGTATGGGGCATAATGTTTTTGTGGGTACAGAGTGCCCTTTTTTTTTTTTTTTTTTAGGTGAGAGTGGTATGTCAGGTGAAGGAAGTCGGTATAGCTGGGGAGGTAGGTTGGGTAGGTCAACAGACAAGACAAACAAGATGCATACAGGGGCAGTGTATGACACGTGTGGGGGGGTTACACAATTGACGGGGATGGATGTTTGGATATCCAGAGCCCATGAGCCCACAGATGGCAACAGTGGAACTGATATCCCCACCCATGGGCAGTTGCCACTGTTGCTTCACTGCCCAGGACGGGGCTGTGCTGGGGGCTGTGTAGGCCGGGCAACAGGCATGCCCATAAGTTGTGCCACCTGTGCCTCAAGCTGGCGTAGGGGCCCAAGAACAGAGTCCCGGATCTCCCTACGCACCACAGTCTGGACGCTACGGAGGGTGAGTGGTGGTTCTCCTCCAGCCACACTTGCAGAGGGGGTCGGGCCCCATCCCCTGCAGAGCTTCCACCCACAGGTGGCACAGGGCCACCGGAGGAGGGTCCAGACTGGGCACTAGTGCCAGGTGCACTCGCCAGCTGAGGTGGGAGAGGTGGGTCCGCTGGAACCCGCCTTCCCCTGTCGTCCTATGTTTTGCATTATGTCATGACAGTTTGGGTTAGTTACATACAATACTATTTGCAATTAGTTGTAACAGCATGCATTAGTATTCCCATTAACCAGACACCCAGATATTCACACCATTGAACAGCGAGCATAACACATGCATAATTTGAACAGCAATACACAGACCAACAACATGCAGGGTTGACTGATGGCAACAGGCCATCAGGGTTGGATGTATGAACAGGGCAGATGCATCAACGTACATGCAAATATTTATGACCCAACAAGACAAATGTCCAGGGGTGTTAATTGTGATTGCACATACCAATTTCACGTGGAATGGATTATATGTGGTTATAGGGTGGGGTGAAGAAAATATTATTAACACCTTTGAATACCAATACATATGCTGTACATTTCTAATAGCTGCAGATATATACACACTACTGTTCTAACTACAGTTTTCTATATGATACCTACTTCAATTTGGTGATAGGACTGTTACTGCTACATCAATATACATTCTATTGTTATTCATACACGTTCATATCTGGCTTTGTTCAGCTACATCATCCTGCTACATTTGCTTTATATAGCTATAGACAACTGTGGATGTTTGGTATTTCAGACAATCATACTATCTGCATATTGCAGACTGAGAGCAACATATCCAGATTTTGGGATACACATTCCAGCTGCAGCAATACTTTGAACACATTTCACAGTTTGGTTCTGCTTGTCACATTCATTTCATTCTGTACTGACTGCAGTATACTTTATTCAGGGGTTATTACTACTTTATTGGTGGATTCATAACTCTTTCTCACACTCTCTCACTTGTTTTCATTTTACTATTCAGGATGGTACTTACTTCTAGGCTTTAGCGACATGTTTTACCTGTAGTTATTACAATCCTTTCCAGCAGTCTCACTTCTGTCATGTTTCAGTATTTCAACAGGGATATATTTCACACATGTGATTTGCTCATCTTCTGCAGCTGTACTTTTCAGCCTGCTGCAGGTTGTGTACTATTATATTACAGGTGGGGAATCTTTATTTCAGACTTTATTTCAGACATTTTCATTTTTCTGTTTGGATTACAGACTGCAACACACTTTTGTAATCAAGCAATACTTGCAAACACTCTTACACTGTTACTTTCACATTTTATTACTTAGTGACTACACTGCACTCTTTTGCTAACTGTCATACTTTTATATTTCTTTACAGTTACTGGGAGAGGATTACTGACCTGCCTGGTGGCGCAACCGCACCAGCCTATCCCCATAGGCTCTGCGGTTTGCAGAACGGACACCTGCAGCTGTAATATAAATGAAGTAATATTGGAATACACATCTCCATAATATCAGCTAGTTTAATTTCTTGCATACATAATTAAATGTAACTTACTCAGTAGTGGGGCGTTGGGCATTTGCCGGGCCTCCTGGATCCAAAGGTTCAATTGGTCCTGCTTACGTCTCTTCAGGTCCGCATGATGGTGATGGACCTGCTCACCAGTCCTTGGAATCCCTGTGGCACTGGTGAGATCATGAGCCAACTGGTCCCATGCCTCAGCCCTATATTCCCCACAGGACCTGGCCCTGCATGAGTTGGGCCTCATGATTGTGGACTAGGAGCCAGACCGTGTATCTGGACTCCTCAACGCCCCACCTCTGTGCTCAAAAGCAACTACCCTCACCTACTCCTGATATTCTGGCTGCAAGTTAGTTCTACAATCATTTATGCTGTGTATTCCCGCCTATGGGGCTTATATATGCCGTTTTTCCCGCACTTATCTGTCATTGGCCATTTTGGAATTGTATCAACTTCCCAAAACCTGCTTTGTCATGCTCCACTTTCTATTCATTCCTATATATTTGCTATTACTGCATTTCTAAGTACAGCTGTCATGGCTTAGTGGTTCAGTACCTTGACTGTGGTGCATGGTATCCTGGGTTCGAACCTGGCCACCGAATTTTATATTTTATGACTGTCTAGACAGGCTAGGAGGTGTGTCTGTGTAAAGGCAGTTTTGTTACAGCTTGCTCAACGTTGCCCGTCGGTTAGCTTGTTGGCGTGGAGCGCAGCTCCGCGCAAGCGGGTTACGCTGGTTTACACCTCATTTGGCTGTCAGCACTCATATTACGCTCAGCTCAGCTAGGGGCACACAGTTTCAGCATGTTAAACCACTGCTCACCTACGGGCACTCATTTTACACCTGTTAAACCACTGCTCACCTACGGGCAGATGCACTCACCTTGTTAAACTGTAGCTCAGCTATAGGCACATCTGGCATTTTTTATTATTTTATCTCACATTTCTTCAAAATAAATGGCCTATTTCATTACATTTTACATAAAATATAATTTTATATGTGTACATATTTGTCAGGGACTTGTTTCGTGCTTATGTTACTAAAAATAAAAATTGATGTTGTGGGGGCTCGAACCATGACTGCCTGCTCTTCAGCCAACTTCTCTACTGCTACGCTATTGCTTTTTGGCTTGCTTTGCATAGTTAGTTCTTATATGCTTTTCCACTTACTGTTAACTGTGGCTGAGCTGCGGGCACGCCCACGCAAACGAGCGCACTCACAGGCAAACATCTTTACAATTTAAAAAAAAAGATATAACATGTTCATTTATATGTTTTATGTTCATAGTCTATGGGGGCATGTGTTGTGTTGTGTTTATTCACATTTCCATGGACTCTGCCGTGGGTGTTTACTTTGGGCATTTTTACTCTTCTGGGGGCGTGTCCGCTTGCAGGGCTCGGCCTACGGACACGCCCCCTACTGTCTTCCACGGACCGTGTTAGCCTTAGGTGTGATTCAGCATGCCCTCATGCATATGCATGACATGCTGACGTCACACCATTTAACTGCAGCCTCCGTGTAAGCCTTGTATCTCTTACATGGAGGCTTTGTGAATCCTTTATTTAGCTAAGTGTCAAATGTGTCCAGTATATTATGTGGGTAAGATCAAAAGGCATCTTAGGGATCGTATCTATGAACATTTTCTTGATCTTAGGAATTGTAAAGTTTTGAATGCTATATATAAACATGTTTATGAGTGCAATTCACATTTTTAAGTTCATGGTCTTGGATCAAATTCAGAGTGACCAACAGGGTTGATTATGTGAGGAACATTTAAATCTTTGTGAAACTAAATGGCAGTTAAAACTGAATGCTTTGAGGTACCTAGGTTTAAATGACAGCATTACTTTAAATCCTGTTTTAAAATTAAAAACTTATGAGGTCTAAATTTTCAATTTACCATTATTAATTTAATAATGTTTTTTAGGTGTTAATTGGTTGGGTGGGTTTTTAACATGGTATTTAAATTGTTTGGATTTTTTTATATTTGGTCTGATGAAGTTTCTAATCAAGAAACGGAAGTGCTTAACCTAATAAAGTTAAAGTAAGTTCTGCCATTGGAATGGAATTTATTTTTGAGTTTTGTTTATTATTTTTCTGTAAGCCGGAGTTTGTTACTGTCTATTCCAGAACATTGTCTATCTTCCAGCACAATAAAATACATTGACAGATTTCCCTGTCTGGCTGAATGAATGTCTCAGGATTTCATCAGAAAGCAGACTTCTGAGGTACATCTTAAGTTAATTTATTTCATTCTTATCTAGATGCTCAAGGCAGCATTCAATAAATTATCACTATGATACTTTGAAGATGGACAAGCTCTTTCATTTTTCAGGACCTGATATTTGCCTCTTCTCCCTCTTATACTGATCAAATAGAATCAACTTTCCTTATCTAATTTTGCTTTCCTAAATACTAACAGTCTCTGCATGGTTAAAACAGCCATGATTTTCCTTGCATCCATCCACTTATTCAGCTCCTTCTAGACAAAACATTGTTAACAGATCTGTAAAGCAAGATTGTAATCCATCACATACCAAAGTCCTTTATCCTTTCAGTTTAAAATGTAGAATACCTGTTCCTAATGATGGGGTGTTTTAATAAACATTACTAAAAATTCTAAATGAAGCCCAGAAAACTCATACAAGAAAATACTTTAAAAAATGGAAGAGAGTCTTGGTATGACAACAAAACTGGGACTAAACCATTTTAATCCCAGTTTCAAGACTCTTATACTATTTCAGCCATCTATTTAAAGTTGATTTTAAACAGTAGTATACTCATCCACCAAAATACATATTTCTCTAATGTGTATGTGTATTCCAAGATTTCTTAATATGAAATCTAATCCTTCATTTAGAAGTTTTCTTAAAATGGGGATTCATTTGACATCTCTAAAAAGACAAGCATCTTCAAGCTACAATTTAAATTATATGCTGAAGGGTTAACTTTGCCTCCACATGAACTTTCTGATTTGGCCATTCTAAATTTCCTGTCATGAAAATCTCTTCCTGGTTACAGTCGCTTAAGAAAAGAAAAATACTGAACTCCAGTCTTTGGTGTTTAAACTTCCATATACAGTATTTCATAATGAAAATATATTAATAGCAACTTTTATTTCTCTACAGCAAAGATGCTGTCTGCTGATTCATTGAATCAGATAATTCAAGAATCAGTGTTTTATACAAATTACCAGAATGCTGGACAACACTTCATACTTTGAACATAGAAACACATTTAGGTTTCTTTACCAGAAGACTCATTCTTTTTGAAAGTCTGATCAAATTTTTCATTTTGTTTAATCAAGGAAAGAGGGGTTGCCTGCTCCAGAGCAACACATTTCAAATGAGCTGTCCCATTGTATTGCCTTTTATTACAATAAATAAAATGGAATAATTCATGCCCCTGTTTGTTCTCATTCTGTAAGAGTTACAGCTATGTCTAGAGTACACTTGGGAATGTTTCCAATTAGGACATATTGGAGGTAGCATTCAGTCATGAAATGCTACAAGCTAGATGCTTAGTCTAGAGGTAGGAGACATTCTGACCTGGATGTGTTACAGTAGCACCTATGAATGTCCACTTCTCAGTGTGTACATAGTATTGCTTGAGAAATTATCCAAATGTTACAATTTACTTGGTCTAATGACCCTTCCTGAACAAACTTGAGATGTCCATGATACTCACCATAACAGTAGATTCTCAAGGAGTCATTGTAGCAGTAAATCTACATGTTCATAAAATGCGATTTACCTGTATAGTCAAAATATGTTTCATGAGTTTCATTGTTACAATATATACCAAAATGTACAATTTTATTAATGTTTCTTACCACAAAGAACTGAAAGGTATTCAAGAACATGTTGCACACACATACACACAAATATATGTAGAAACCTTATGTTTCTGTACTTTGGTATCTGTGTTACATGAGATCAGCACTGCCTGTCTTAATGAAACATGGTATCTGTGAAGAAATGCATGAACCCCAGAGCTTCACTTGAGGTGTGTCTCACATTATTATTATTTAATACTTTAGTTATCTTTACTCAAAGGGCTACTGTTATGGTGAGTATCTGTTACGAGTGTACTATGCTTACTCATGGTTATAGTCCTCTAGTTCGGCTACTTTGGCACTACTCTTATTACCAAATAGTAGCCCTCACTGTGGGTAAAATATGAAGTACATACTCCCTCATTGCCATTCTGTCTTGCCTTATTGACTCCACACATACACACACATACACACACAAACACACACACAAATATGCACATGCAGGTGTACACATACGTGCACTTGCATGCATATACACACGTACAAATTATATACACACATGCACACATTACACACATATATGTCTCTGAGTTTCCATAACCCTGCAACACCACTGTTTGAAACTCTTATTTATGGCTAGAGTTGATGGTTACAACACCATAATTATTTCCAAACTGCAGCTCTATCTTCTTCCTTCAAAGCTGGAGCACTGAGAAATACAGGCACTGGATAAGATTTAGGATACTTTGGCAATGTGCTAACCTGAACAGAATAGTATGGAAATGTTTTTAACACTCTAACCATTTTATTATACATTCATTTCCTTCATACGTTATGCATATACACTAGATACAACTGCTTGTTCTTTGAGACACATCAGAAGCCTTTGACTTTTTTAATGCCTTATTCATAATCGCACATCATATATGTGGACAATAAACTGAGGCCTGCCAGATGCAGCTTGCCACAACTTATGTCCTGAGCCCATTAACTGATATTGCCAGCCGTATTATAACGAGTGATGAATTAAAACTCTAAAATATAATTTCACTCTATAATACTAGAATACAACTATACTGTATTCTGTGAAACAGTCAGCTAGTTAAAATCTTTCAACATAAAGCATGTGATAATGTAAGAAATGCCCTACAAAATGTAATTGAAGGCCAAGAAAACTAAGTGTTTAATAAGAAATGCTGATGAATGACTAAACTTAATCTGGTTGATAAACATTCAAATCAACATTTTTTATAGTTATGTCAGATCATTAAAAGGCCATAAAACCAACAAAGTCAGTATCATATTTCAACATAATATCTCTGTTAGTGACAGTGTAATTAGGCCTACACACTTTAACCAGCATTTTCAATCTGCATTTAAACAACACGACCTTGTTGCTAATAAAATCTCTGATAGTAATCACAAAGTTAGAAATAAGTTTTTGTTAATGCCAAGTAACTTCATGTAGTACATATATTAAAGCATAATTTTGCCTTATTAATATAGGTAGAAAAAAACATTCACATATGAAGAAGAAAGTGATTTTGCAAAGTAAGAGAAAAAAATCATTAAAGGCACCAAAATGGAAAGCAGCCAGCTCTGACACAATATAAAATAAAACAAAAATAGATGTATGAATATCTTTAATGAAATGCCAGCAATGTAGGTTTTGTGAGAAAGTATTGTAAATTGCCAATATTATTCTACATCTGCAGAACTGAAAGCACTGCCATAATGTTGGGTGTTTTCACTATTTCAGATGTAGCACTTTTTATGCATTTGATACATGAGTCAGGCTTTCTGGTTCATTGTACCTTTTCAAGTGAGATGAGCTCCGCAGTAAAAATGAGTTAGTCATTGTAGAATATGTAAATAGTAATGCCTAACAGGGTGGTCATTATAGGTAAATAATTACCCTCCCATTTATGTTGTGGTGCCAGACACCTGGTACATAAGATCCCCTACCCCTTGAAGGTCCATTATTTTTCTATAATGCTTATCCTGGAGGGCATTATTGTACATAGAAAATGACTTATCTGTTTCTTTTATGTTTTTACTATATTTCTTCATTTTAAAGCATGTTTTGATTGGATTGTATAGTTTTCGTTGTCCCTTTTCAGCTAATTGTCAGTGAATATGTACATCTGATTATAGAACGGCAAGTGTGTGTGTGTGTGTGTGTGTGTGTGTGTGTGTGTGTGTGTGTGTGTGTGTGTGTGTGTGTGTGTGTGTTTGTGTGTCTGTATGTCTGTCTGCATTTGTGTACATATGCATCTCTGTATGTTTTTGTGTATGTCTGTTTGTATGTTTGTGTACACATTATTGTGTGTGTTTATGTTCATATGTGTTTGTACCTTTTTGCGGGCATGTTTATGTGTCTGTCTGTGAGCTTGTAAGTCTGTATGTCTTTGTGTTGCACTGTGTGTGTGTGTGTGTGTGTGTGTGTGTGTGTGTGTGTGTGTGTGTGTGTGTGCGTGTGTTTTGTGATTGTTTGTGTGTTGTGTTTTTAAACTAATTCCAGTAAGTAAAAGTTGGAACTGTAGAACTTAACTGAGTGAAGTTATAACTTTTAGTATAACATTAGAACTGTATGTGAATAATGGAGAGGAGGGTCTGAGTTAAGAAACAGCATTATAACTGTATCTGAATAATGGAGGGGAGGGTCTGAGTGGAGCTATGACATTTTGTATAACATTAGAACTGGATGTGAATAATGGAGGAGAAGGTCTGACTGAAGTTATGACATTTTGTATAACATTAGAACTGTATCTGTATAACATTAGAACTGTATGTGAATAATGGAGGGGAGGGTCTGAGTGGAGCTATGGCATTTTTGTATAACATTAGAACTAGATCTCAATAGTATGTGTGGGGGGGTTAAGTGGAGCTATGCTATTTTGGATTGTACAGTGGACAGGTGGCATAAAATTTTAAAATAATTTCAAAAAGAAAAAAATAACATTGTGGTAATTGCCTGTCTAGTATGGAGCAGGGCATCCTTCTTTGCATTTTATGGACCATGCTGATAGTCTGGCTCTCTTGTGGGGTAGCTGTTATACTCAAAGTGTTCTCTGACTGGAGCCATGTCATGAGGGGTTGTATTGTAGTTGTGGCATTTTGCATTGTACTTTATACTAATGGAGAAAACACACAAAACAAACAAACATAAAAGTTCTGTTTAGAAGTTGCTTGGCCATGCTGAAAGTGACACTAATAGCTTTTTTTTTTTGCCTTTGAAATGCCATGGCTTGACAGATATATCCATACACATAAAATAACTGTAAAACAGTTGCATTTGATAGGTATTTTGGCAGCTGTCAAAGTGCAACTTTTTGCTGTCTGTCAAAATAGTTTAAAAAAAAATCATTTCACAACTATTTTGATAGCTTTCATAAGGGCTGTTGAAGCACAACAGTTGAGTATACTAGTTTACTGGTACTGGTGCAGAGCTTCTCAGAAATGTGGCTTGAGCCTGTAAAGAGTCTTTATTATCCATTCTTGTTTTCTACTGGGCTTTATGCAGAAATATTGGCCATTTTTTCAGAAACTTAACAATCATGTTAAAATATTGTAGAAGGTGGTTTCCCAAAATGCATTGCTATAAACTAAGTAAGGATGGTAACAGTTGGTCACTGTTAGGCATAAGATGCATTACATAATGGAAATTAGCATTACCAAAGTCATACTTATTAATTTTGGGATAAGTGGAGGATCAGTAACACTTAAGCAGAGCTGTGGTAGAAAACAGAGGTAGCACATAGCTCTGCTAAAAGATGAAAGGAACAGAAGACTGAAAAGTATAGGAAGTAATAAGGGATTATCAGGTACAGGAGTCATTTGTTATTCATTAATTCATACTTAATTTAACAGCTGCACTAACACACATGAAAGGTAGTAGTGCTGAACGATAAAATGTTTCCAAAACATATGCAGACCAATTGCTGCTAGTATGATTTTTTTAATCGTAATTCAGAAAGTCAAAAGGAAGTTGAGACTGTAGATTTCAAAAGAAAGGATGTTTCATAATTACAATACAAATGCTGCAAATACTCCATGTCAGAAACTGTTTTTGATTTCCTACAAATGCAGCAGAAGTCACTCAGAGGAGTGAAGACCCCTAGCCAACATGCTGCTTGAAGTCAGGCTTTTGAAGTACCGGGACATAATTTGGTGATGCAGCCTGTGAATAGTGCAGAGCTACAAATAATTCAGCAAGTAAACAGATAAGGGAAACAGAAACGGTTCTGCATAATGGCACTCATCAATTAAAATACAAGCACTGCCATTTTGTAGTAAATCATCACAAGTTAAATAGTTATCATGAAACGTCAGTGCTATTTTTTTGATAGATAATTGTATTTTAAATAAATGCTATTGAAGATATAATATGAACAAAGAACAAGAAAAGAAGAGAGAAAGATAATACATTACAAACAGAAATGTTGTTTGCAGAAATTAGGAAAGCTTCATACTTCCTAGTTTAAGAACAGTTTTAAATGGTTGCTTAAATTCAATGCAAAAAATGCAGCAAAGGTTTTTATTAATTTAAAAGTCAGAACTACTTCATAAAACACAATATAATACAAAATTATCTAGCTAATTTATCTGTTTTTGTATTATGACAAGAAGAAATACTATTTTTAAGTCCAGTAAGACATGTTGGACTGTGCCTAGTCCTCCTGCCACCCAGAGCTTGTGTCTCCAAAGAACGGAAACTGCAGCATGACAGCAATGACTTTAAGAAACAACTGTTTTTACATGGCCAAAAACATCATCACAAACACAGATGGTGGAGCCTATAGTTCAAGGAGATCAGAGGCCACCCCACCCTCAAAATGGTCTTAACTTTCATTTACAGCATGTTGCTTCACAACCTCTTTTGTCAGATCAAGGTGAACTGAAGTTCTTACAAGGACTGCTGAATGGAATGAAATTTCCCTGCTTCCTCAGCTATTACTTCTATCTTTATCCACAAGATCATACAGGCCAAAAAGAAAGAAACACAGAAGAAGAGGAAGGGACATATTGGACAAAAGTTAAGTCAATGTCCACATAAGTTCCCAAATCCTGAACAACTGGGTTAACTCTTAGGGGAGTATTGCTATCATGGTAGTTCCCTGGGGTAGATACAATGATCCATTTTTTTTGGTATTTAGCTTCAGACCATGATCTTGGGGTCTATATTATGACAAAAACAAAAGGAGTACTGTGGTAAACTATATTGGAAAATAAACAATGATAACAGTGAAGAAAACCTCCAACATACACACGCTCAGCTATTTATTGATACAAAATATACAGGTGCAAAGCTTTCAGTATCTACCATTCATCAGTATATATTATATCATTGGAATGTAAATACATTGAATACCTTTTCATCAACACATTTTCAGCTAAAGCGAAACTCTGCGAACGATCGTTACATCTACATTTTTCCTATGGTAAGTAAGCAGTAGGCCAATGTAATTATCGTATAAAAACAGAAAAATTTAAAACCCACTCAGGTGGCTGCACCCTCCACAGAGTCCCAACTAAATATACTGACTCCGACATTGCACTACAGTGGGGAAAAGGGCAAATTTCCGTAGATGGCTCACTGGATACTTAACGTGGGAAAAAGTTCGAGTAACGATTTTTTGCAGAGTTTTGTTGAAAACGGGTCAGTGAAGAGGTATTTGATGTATTTACATTTCTTTGATATAATATATACCTAATTTTGACACCAATTATTTATTTGATATAAACTTTCCTGCAGAATGGCTAAGTCATTTGGGGATTCAATGACTGCTCCTAGCTTGCAGTCATCTGCAAACTTAGTCAGCTCGAGCCCTTTGGTACTGGCTTTTACTTCAGAAAAGTAGATGCCAAACAAGAAAGGTCCCAGCACAGAACTAGGAGACTCCATGGTGACTGGTGTCTTTGCGGAGGTAACTTCCCCTATTTTTATCTTCTGCATCTTATTGGCAATCCAGCAGGTGATATAGGAGTTTATTCCCAGTTTATTTAGCTAGTCTACTATGCCTGAATGAGGAATTGTGTCAAAAGCATTGGCCAGGTTAAGGTAAGCAGTGCATACTGTTGTCATACCTTCATACCTCTCAACTGTACAGTTTTTCATAGAATGTCTAGATTTTTGTTTCATATTTTGGTCCATTTTTCATAAAATTGCGGTTTTCTGGCAATTTAGTGGCAAATCATTAAAGACTGAAGTTAGAAAATAATGACAAAAATTTGAGTTTCAGATTTCACACCCTTCAGAAAATTCATGCTAATGCAAAACCTGTTATTCTATCAAATTTCTAATTTTGTAAGTGCAATATTTAAAAATTGTACTTATTGTTGGCCTTTGTCCCATTTTAATTAGTGGCATTATCAACCTCTTAGTTCAAGAAATCTGGACAAAGCTTTAAATAATAGGGGGACAAAAGCCAAAAAATGGGGACAGATTTTAAATATTGGTCATATAAACTTAGAAAGTTTTTAGAATAACAGGCTTTATGTTAGCATGCATTTTTTGATGGCTATAAAGTCTGAAACTCAAATATGTGTCATTATTTAATGACTTCAACCCTAAGTAATTTGCCAGAAAAACACAAATTTATGAGGAATAAAGCAAAAATCTGTGTCAAAAATCTGGATATTCTGCAAAAATTTAGACAGTTGGGAGGTGTGACTGTTTTGCCTTCATTCATTGCTTTGGTGACTGTCGCTCATCTTGTCTCGATATAATAGACGAGTCTTTGTGGGTTCTGTTCAAGCAGCTTTATTATGTACAAACACATTACGGTTATAGCTATTAACTTTAACTTGGGTAACTTATATACAAACTAACTACATTCATTCTCACATGCTTACTCTCTGGCTTTCAAAAATGGCACTAGGTACAACATGCGCCCGTTATTTATATGTGCATGTTCATCACTTGCTATGCTTCTTAAAGACACATACACACTGTGCTCTACATCCTTCCTCTTTTGGAAAAAACATGATACAGAGGATATCAGTTAACATGCAAATGGTACAAATAGCGTTTTTCATGCATTATTCAAAACTATGTACGTATATACAGTTATGTCCAAGTCGCCATGTAACTCACACCTGGTCTGGACATGCAACCAAATCGTGTGATGTAAAACTGGGATTCAAGCTCAGCAGCTGGACTCGTTTCTTTAGAGTGTTCATCCTTTGGAGTGTCAGGAACATTCTTAAGACTGGAATCAGATGGTACAACCTGTTCTGGAATATGAACAATATCTGAGTGATTCTGAAACTTAGAGTCTATAGGCTGTAGTAACAATTCTGGTACAGGAAGGAGCTGCTGTGATTCCTTCTGTACTCCACACCCTCAGAATCTACAAGGTAGGACCTTGGCTTGGTACAAACACTTGTTATCTGTCCAATCTGGTCAAAACCTTTCACCATTTGTATCCTTACTGTCTCTCCTTCATTCAATGGATGAAGAAATCTGCTTGATTTGTCATAATTGGACTTCTGGATAGAATGCATCTTGAACAAGTGGGCTCTGATTGTTCTGCTGTTTTTAGCTTTAGGCCTCAATAAACTGGAACTAATAGGCAATGTTGTTCTGGTTTGCATAGATAGAAGTCTCTGAGCAGGCGAGCCAAGTATATTGTCACAGGGTATGCTTCTGAGATTAAGTAGATTCAAGAAGATATCAGTATTGTCACATTTTGACCTTTCAAGTAATTGCTTTGCACTCTGTGCTGCACGTTCAGCTAGTCCATTCGATTGTGGATATTCCAGACTACTAGTAACATGCACGAAGTCCCATTCTCTTGCAAAGTTCTAAAATAACTGATGGTAAATCGAGTACCGTTGTCAGAAATAACTTTATGTGGACTACCATGGACTGAGAAATGATGTTTCAACTTGGTAATAACAGTAGTGGATGTTAGATTAGGTAGTAAGTCAATCTCAAACCAGTTTGAATAAGAGTCTACCAATGCTAAACAATGCTGACGGTTCCACTCGAATATGAAAAGTAGCAACTGTTGACCAAGGTAGTTCAGGAACTTGACTTTGCACTCTTGCTGGAGTGGAGTACATAGGCTGCTTTATAAGAGTAACTAGAGGTTGGTGATCAATTTCAATTTGAATAGCTCGACCATAGATATAATCATGAAACTCTGAACATGCAAATACTATTGCCAAAAGTTCTTTTTCAATTTAAGCATACTGCATCTCAGTTTGGGTAAGTGTTATAGATGCATATGCTACTGGTCTGCCCTGCTGAAGAATAACTGCACCAAGACCAAATTTTGAAGCATCACAGGAAAGAGTGACTGATTTATTGACATCATAGTATCTTAATGTAAGTGGGTGGCAATTTTCTGCTTAAGGTCTTCAAATGCCTTCTGGTGCTGTTCTCACCAAGACCATGTAACATTTTTGTGCATTAGCTCTCTTAAAGGTGCTGTCGACTCATTGATCTGGTATAAACTTGCCTAGATAGTTGACCATGCCTAGAAAACATTGTACAGCTTGAATATTATCTGGTGCTGACATCTCAAGAATGGCTGCCTGCTTAGACGGGTCTGGACTTAAGCCAGTGCTGGTAAAAAAATAACCTGCATACATAACTTGTGGTAGTCTGAATTTGCACTTTAGAGGATTGAGCTTTAAGTTCACTACAGGTGCTCTGTCTAGAACTCTTTTAAGGTTTTTGTCATGCTCTGCTTCATCATTGCCTCCAACTAATAAATCATCTCCTATCATGGCACAAGGATAACCTGAATAAATTTGCTCCATTGCATGCTGGAAGACGTCAGTTGCAGAATTTATTCCAAATGGCATCCTTAGGAATCTATATCTGCCAAATGCCAAAAAGTGATGAGGATTTGTAATCAACCATCACTTGTCAAAATGAGCCTTTTACATCTAAGACAGAAAAAACACTGGCATTTGGTATTAGGGCTGCGATCTCTTTGATTGTATGCATTGGATGATGTGGTCTCTTTACTGCTTTGTTCAAATCTCTTGGGTCAATGCATATTCTGATTTTGTCTGAGCCTTTCTTGTGGGCTGGTACCATTGATGACACCCATTCACATGCTTCTGTAACTGGACAAATCACACCTGCTGCACCAGTTTATCCAACTGAACTTTGATTTTATCTTGCATAGCTATTGGAACTTTTCTTGCTGGTCAGACTGCTGGAGTGACCTCTGGGTCTAACTTCATCGAATACACAACTGGAAGTTTGCACAACTTGTCATTGAAAACATCATATATTCTGAGAAAATGGCTTCAGAAAAATTGGAACTAGGACGTGTGTTATATGATGAACTTCTTTGGTAAAAGAAAGCAGATTCATTCTCAAACTGTCTCTGAAACCCAATAATGACAGTACTGGTCTTTGGACTACATAGAATAACAAGCTGTAACAGTTCTTAGCCAAATAACATGAAAGTACTACTGAGCCTTCGGCTTGAATTTTTTCACCTCCATAAACAACAAGTTCACACCACTAGCCACAGTGAGTTGCTCATTAGTTCTCACCTTAGGAAATGTGTGTGCTGATACCATTACACTTTGAACCTGTGTCTACTTTGAGCTCAGTGGATTTGCCATTGTTCTAGACAGTACAAAACACTTTGTTCCTTGCCAATAAATTCACTGCATTGACCCTTTCACCAATTACTGATACACCATCTACATAGAAAGTCGACTGCTACAATTGTACTTGATCAGTTTGCTTTTTTGTATGACCTCTCTTTGTAACTGTGTGAGGTTTACTTCATTTGCAAAACCTTTGGAAATAGTTGCATTTTTTACACTTGTAGCATTGCTGACCAAATGCTAAGCATTTTTCTCTTTTAGACTCATGATTTACAATTGCGACAGTTAACAATAAAGCTAGATTTTGGTTTTGCTGACTCATGCTTGTACTGCATTCAGCATTTTCTTTTCTTAGAAATTGCTGGAAAACTATATGTTTTCCCTGGCAAACTAGCAGGGGCTGTGGCTGCCATGTGCTTAGGCCTGCTTCAGTTTGCCAAGTGTTGCATGCTGTCTACATTTGCTCTGGAGCCTGCTGAAATCATGCTCTTATCATTTGCAGGCATACTTGTGTGTCTTTCTGTAACTTAATGGATTTGACAAATCTCAATGGTTTTACTCAACATTAAATCACTGTCACAAAGCAAAATCTTTCTCACAGCAGCAAGATTAATACCACAAACAAGCCTGTCCTTTATCAAATCGTCTTTTAAGTCACCAAACTGACATGTTTTAGCCTTGTTTTTCAGGTCAGTAATATAAGCTGCAAAAGTTTCCCCTGGTTTCTGATCTCTTGTGTAAAACAAATGGCTCTTTAATGTAATATTTGTCTGGGGGTTGCACATTTCCCTGAATTTGCGCTTCAAACACTTGGCATCTTCCCTTGACTCAGCCTGTACAATAATATGACAATTTTCACCTTCTCCCTCATATACTGCTGGTGCATACACAAATGAAAGCTCTCTTTCATTGGTCTCTGACCCAGCTAGGTTTAGCAAAATGAATGCCCTGGTGCATGCATCTTTGTCAGAATAAACTGCTTGCATAAAAATGCCATACTCTTGCCCAAATATTCTCCAATTCTCTGCAATATTCTGATCAAATACAAATGGTGAGGGCTTTCAAAATCCATCTGCCATATTAACACATACCAGTGAAGGATTTTTACAAATATGCATGAATACGCACACACATACACATATGCCAGTAATTTATGCCAGTACTTGTAACTTTGCCCAATGGCACAATGAGCCTCTGACTGACTGAATTTTGTGAAATAAGTTTCTCAGGCACTTTAACACTCTCAAAATTGTTGTACAGCAAAAGTCATTTATCATCATTTTAAGAAACATTTCAAATAACTGAACTGTGTGAATGGATTGGGCAGAAGAAGCTCATAGTAAGAAACATTTCAAAGTAACTGCACTTTGTGAATAGACAACATACTTAAACTTCCCCAAAATGGTGGCACTTTGCTAGATAATTCTTTATAGTGCAAGAAACATTCTGTAATGGTAGCACTTTGCGAATAGACACACCCAGCACAAGAAACTTTTCTAAATGGCTGCATTTGACTGCACTTACGAAATAGTTGCACTTTGCACAAAATTAAGTTCTTCGGAATACATGCACAGTATTAAGCACACACTGTAAGCACTTTTACACTCCTTGAGATACTTTGAATAACTTTAGTTATGCTCCTGATACAATACGAAGTCGTGGGTATGCCAAAACACAGCACCTTACCAAAAATAAGCAGTCTCCTTGCTTTATTTATGCTTAATGTGCCCTTTTTCTACCCTTGTTATATTCATTGTGTTCATTTAATCTCTTTTCATTCCCATTGTACTTTTTTTCTGCTCATTTTACTCTAAACATGCCTGTTTTGCTTTAAACACATGCTATGCTTTTTAAAGACTCATCACAGATTGTGCTCTGCAGTAACCTTTTCAAAAACAAATCCACCAGGGTGAGTAAGCATGACCTGCCCTTGATGAAGCCAAAATGAGATGGATCTAGTGTTTGTAGGTTCCCTATGTCCTGATTGATTAATTCCACAATAAGTCTTTCCAGGCTTTACATATGAGGTTGGTTAAACTTATGGGTCTGTAATTGCCTGTGTCTGTGGAGGTTTGTCCCTTCTGCAGGGAAATAACTGTCGCTGTTCTCCATTTGCTTGGTATAAAACCTGTATGGATGCTGAGGTTGAATAGTGTTGTTAGGGGTGTGGCTAATTTGTGCTTCATGCTATTTAACATGCATCCAGGGATATTGCCAGGATCCATTGGTGCAATATTTTTAATATCCATAGTATCTCTGCTTATATATTATCTGATGCTAAACGGTTTTGTTCTGGCCCAGGATGGCAATATAAGTGAAAGTTTAACTGAGCTGACGCCACTTACTAAATTTCTTATTTTGAAGTAAATGTTCCTAATCGACCAAAGCATCCCTGTACTATACCACTGTTGCATAAACCAGGTTCTGTTGTAAGCACAAATCATCCTGTGGTGACTGCATTTCAGCTGGTTTATGAAGATGGCATCCCAACATTCAAGTGATCTGTCTGATTTACAAAAGGACAACATTATAGTTATTAAGAATGCAGGCTAAGGGTGTGCCATTTTCATAATAAACAAGAATAATTATATTTTAGATTTGTTGAAAGATGAGAAAACATACTTGGCTATCTCTGATAATGTTCAAACAACTGTTATGATAAGCACTGGAATGACAATATGACTGAAAACATGTTAATATTTATGCATCTCTTCCTAAAATTCCTTTTATTAAGGATTATAAAAAGTGTGCAGTTATCACCACAAGCCTCTAGTGCTACAAATGCTCTCAGCCTAAAGATGGGTAACTGAACATGTTTTTTTTTTCTTTTTGGAAAATACTGTTCATATCATTTACAAAAAAATATTTCAAAGATAGTGATGTCTTTTTGGCAAAACTGTAAAAGCTCTACAGTTCAGACTGATACTTTTTTTTGTAACCCTGATGTAAATCACTATTTATTTGATTTTTAATGAATTTCTAATCTGCTTAAAATAATGTCATATTATCACAATGTGATGGCATATGTGCTGTTGTTGCTATTGGATCCATTCACCTAACTGGCTAACAAAATAAATGCATAAGTAATATGGCACTGAGGCTATTAGAGGTTACTTAATTAAGCATATTGGGTACTCTGGCACTTAGATTAGCACTTGTGGGGGGTACAGAAATACTTAGGGTATGGAGTTAAGCCAAACAAGCAAGCTGAGTGGTGATGTAGAGGGAGGGTCTAATTTTGAGACCTGTGCAGCATAATCATGATTTGGGAATACTAGAAAGGTGATCATGAACTGCACATGGCTGCAGAATGTTATGCAGCTGGGAGCCACCATGCCGAAGAGAGTCAGGGCATAAGCAAATGATGAAATCAGACATTCAGTGATATATAAATCCAACATGTGAGTGGCAGTGTTGATCTATTCTGATCAGCAGGACTGGTCAGTCTACAAAAGCTTCACTCATTCTACAATGCTAGTAATAGCAGCAGCAACCTTAGCTGAACAGAGAGTATTCATGGACACTGCTGGGGCCAATGCTCTTGGTGTTGCACATTCTTGCCCTCTCTATCACAGAAGGGTCCATTAATAGCTAACATTCCCTAACCTCCATGACGTGACAGACTGCAACCAAGTGGGCAGACATATCATACAGGCAGTGGTAGACATGTGTCCCCACACATGGAACCCAAAAGGATGCTTTGACTGCTTATCCTTCTGGACATGAAGGTTTATGTAGCACTAACCATCCTTGCTATAGGGACCTTTCAGTGTCTATGAGTGGAAATATTAAGAATTTTTCAGGCACTAATATCATGTATCTTATATGTTTGTAGCAAGGTGTAGTACCTGTACATCTACTGACCAATGCCAAGTGTGATACCCAGGTCAGATAAAGACTGAAGTCATGCCAGCAATGGCCACGCATAGGCTGACAAAATGTAATTCAGAGGCAGTGCAGCTGACAGATGGCATCTGTAGCAGTGATTTCTGTGTTGCCTGGGTGGGGTTCACACTGACAGGATCTATGCTGCTAAACACAAGAGATGCCAGGGGTTTGGCCTTCCTTTCCACCCTCATCGTCCCTTGTGTACAGATGTGTGCATGCCTTTCTTTGCTTGGTCTAGATTTTTGTGTCATCTACAAAAATGAAACTTTTCTTCTGGTTACTCTTTAATACAGCCTAATGCAGAATACTAGTGTCAGTGCTATACCTTTAATTATTCTGCTAGCAACTATTCCCCTATAGAGTAACTAATGTCAGTACTATACCTTTAGTTATTCTACTAGCAACTATTCCCCTATAGAGTAACTAAAGTCAGTACTATGCCTTTAGTTATTCTACTAGCAACTATTCCCCTATAGAGTAACTAATGTCAGTACTATGCCTTTAGTTATTCTACTAGCAACTATTCCCCTGTAGAGTAAACTGCATTTACTGATTCTTAATCCATAGCCAATTTATTTATCAAAACAAAGGTTATTGTACAAGGTAGACGACCATTCATTTTAAACCGTCTGAAAAGCCTAAGCTTGCAATACATTTGTGGTCCAAGACCAGAATTATAACCTTTTAAAATGTATGGACTCAAGATTGCCAAGTCCTGAAAAGTAGGACTGAATGACTGAAAATCCACATATATTAAGTTTAACATTTATCACAGAGTTTGGTATATATATATATATATATATATATATATATATATATATATAAGTTTGGGGGGATTTGTGCAAAGGGAATAGAGTGATGTTTGATTTGCTTAGGTCTTCAGTGACTTGACAATTCTAGTTCCAAATTTTTATTTGGGAGCTGACAGGATCCTTGTTCATGCAACCAGACAACTATAACACACAAAGTAACTTCTTTGTAAAGAAACGTGACTTCTGTGACCCAGTGGTTTCAAAGTACTTAACAACATATTTACTTTCTTCCTTTCTAAATAATGAGCAGGCATACCCAGTTATTTCATGGTTTTGTTTGCACTCATTTGAAGGATATTCTCTTCTATAAGATTATTCTCAGTTATCAGCATACCAATATTCCAATACAGCTATACTGGAAAAGACATTTCCTAGTAATAGCAGCTTTTTCCTTTGTGCTTTCTAATTAACAGCAACAATATACTTAACATATACAATAGAATAAAGCTTAATGTAAATGAAAGCAAGATTTGTTTTTTCGGTTAGGCTGCTTGTACCTTGTTTTCCTTTTATATCCATTTAATCCCTTCTGGCACCGACAAAAGTGGCTTCTAAATCTCTCTAAAAATATCTACTCATTAGATTTTTTCTTGCCAAAGTGTCCATTTCTAACAAAGCCACAGTCACAAATCTTCTTCTAAGTAGAATCCTAAAACAGTTCAGCTGGAACACAAAATTCCAGACAAACAAAAAGATCTGTTTGCTGCCTTTGTCATACACAGTCAGGGCACACCAGCGCCCAAATAATATTTAAATTGATGGGCATCTGTATCAGTTTTTGCTGCCATGACAGATAATGAGTTCCCATCTCAGGTCAGGGTTCATTCCATCAGTACTCTAATGAATCCTGATTAGTCAGGAGGGATAATATTCACACTGCAGTGTTCTATGAAGGTTTACAAAAACAACTAAATAAACCTAGCATAAACTAGATCCAGGGCATAATGATATAGACTATCTGTATTATGGCTCTTTATTCCAGTCCTTTTATCAAACATACTCTACAATGAATTATGGAATTTGTGTTGCTGTTAATCATATAGAATGCTCATTTTGATTTGATGAACTTACAGCTGCCTCACTGGATCAGACCCCTTGGGACTTATTTTTATGTTTTCTGAGGTTTACTTTCTAGCATTCTTCAGCCTGGGATTCTTCACTCAGTTTCCATTTAGTGGAAAAGCCCTTTTTTATTAAGTCACAGCTTAGCCATTTACAATCAAACACATGCTGACTGGCTAACCAAGTGTGTATTTGTATGCCTGCTGAGAGGTCTTAACTAAGAACCCACTGGATAGTATCCTATTTACCAGCTATTTGCTCCTTAGAAAGGATAGTGCAACAGGGATTTCAGCAGAGATTGCTGGAAAGGGCATGCCTAGTAACTAGTTACTTGGTTATGTGATTAGCTATGCTATTTCTTTCTCTTTTTCTTTTACTGACTGACACAAATGTGGACTGCTTATCCATGCATTGAAGTGTTTGGGGTCAGTATGCAATTAAAAATAAACATGCTAATTATTATTGTGTATTCTGTGCTACTTAACTAGGGCTGTCAGATGAATTACACAGTATGTTATAATATGTAGATGAACACGATGAATAGATAATGCTGTTTCATTTAGGTGCATATATCATGCTAGAAGGTATGCGGTGCTTCTGCATGCACACTGAACAAGTTTTATGTGCTGCATGATATATCTGTGTGTGGGGAAGGGAACCTAACTAGAAAATGATTCAGTTGCTGGTTTATTATAGTTGGCATATCACTTCTCAGACTTCAACACAGTCAACACAATTTCATGCTCAGCATAAAAAACAATTTTTGGAAAACTGCAAGTAAAAGTCTAGATACTGAAGACATTGTGGATATTTACTTGCTGGCATAAAATAAGCAAACTAAGCAAATATTTGCTCAGAGAACAGTCTGCAAATGAAAAAAAAAAATCATTCATTGGCAAAAGTCCCTGCATCTAACACAAAATATGTGGCTATAGAACAGGATTCAGAAACATTTAAATGGTTGCATAAAATTCACATAATTCATACTGTGCTGTGAACATATGGGTATGAACCGTGCAAAAAACTGTAATTAACAAAACTAAGTTACTTAGCTTTACCTGCATTATGCAAACCTAGTACAGTGCAACTGGGCAACAGAAGGGTGTCATGATGGTTAGCAACAGAGGCATTTAGATTGTTGTTGCACTGCATACAGTTAATGAACACTATAAATGCTTCCAGCACTTAGTACACTGAATACCAATAGATGGTATAAAATGCTTGCATACTTAGGCAAAAGAAGGCAGGAAGGAACAGTGCATCCCAAATTGTGTATACTGTGGTGACTCCAAACAGAAACAAATGGAGTGGACCTTGGTACTGCAGTGCCATATAAGATTAATTTATGTTTGTAATTACACACTTGACAGAACCTCCTTCTGCTGGCTGATCAAGAGCTTATTGACAGGTATATGTTAGATAGGGCAATACTGAACATCATCTGTGTAATGTACCAGGTGGACTTCGCTGCAACCATCATAAGATAGTGGTCCATTTTCACAGTCCTTGTTCAGAATTCTGTATGATAGCTATAATGACATTCCACTGACCTACAGTTCACATGATAAGAAAAGTTTAGTATTTTGCATTAAGAAACTGGCCACAGTCTTCACTGCTATACTGCACCATATGGGGAATTAATCATGTTCCCAATAACGGGAAGAAAGGTTGAACTAGCATGCAAGCATTCTACAGTGTGGTGTCACTAAAAGCAGAAATGTTTGGACAAAATGCACATTTCTCATCAGAATGATAGCAAACAAAAATCCATGTGGTTGAGTAACATACTAGCGATACAGCACTGTTACCAGATTACCCAGAGGAGCATTGCTTTGTATAAGAACAATTATACTTTACGTTTTACTATAACAAACAGGATTGGTAATTAGCAGAAGTACACCATGCATATTATCACTTCAGAATTCAACATAATAGCTTCTGGTTTCACAGTTAAAGAGGTTTCCTTTCAGTTCAGTTCTGCATGGATTATATACTGAGCAATTGTAGTTTCAAGAGGGGCAATATCATATTGAGGAATGAATTTGTATGTTAACATCACTGCTTTGGAAATACCCAATCAGCTCTTATTTGTGGCATGATTTAAAACAGAAGAACATCTAAGGGTTATAGCTAGTTGGCCAACATATTAATGCATCTCAAAATGCATGCCAGCTAAATACATCCTTCTTCTTTTTTTCCCGGTCAGGGGTCGTCACAGCAGATCATCTGTCTGCTCATGATTGGCAGTAGAATTTTACAGTGTCAGGTTGCTAGCCCGGTGGCAACCTTCCACAGAAGGCACACACATAGGTTCATAGGTTAGTACAAGGCTAATTGCCCTTGTGGGCCATTTTAAGCCTAGCCAATTACTCCACATGAGAATCAAACCCTGCACCTTGCGTTTTCCAGGTAAACACCTTAACCATTATGCCATCCTCCTACACCACCCCCACACATACACACTCACACCTAGGGCCAATTTAGAGTGTCCAATCAATCTACTTCATGTGTTTGGGATGTGGGAGGAAACTGGAGCACTCAGAGGAAACCCACGCGACCACAGGGAGGACATGCAGACTCTGCACAGAAGGCACCCCAGCTGAGAATCAAACTAGAAAACCTCTTGCTGTGAGGTGGCAACGCTAACCACTGCACCACCTATGCCAACTAAATACATCCTAATGGAGGGCAATTCTGACATTAGTCATATTAGTTCTCCATTTACTTATCATTTCCTACTCTAGATGCATTTTATCAGAATGAAGATTGTTTTGTGTGAGGTACATTTGTATATATGTTCCACTATTCTACATGTGATAAGTGTACCGATGTGGCTTGTTATGTTAGATAGTACCCATATGGCTACACATGCCCATGGGGGTGATAATTGGATGTTATTTTACAAACTTGAAGGGGTTCCACTCCCTCAGTTGTAAGGTTGGCTACATGGTTGTTAATATCTTCAACAATATGACTTGTAAGTACCTTATAAGTGCCTATGATGTTCTCATTTGGAAGATGATTATGTTGCACTGGACATTCATCAAAACACACGGACATGTACTACATGGTTACCTTGTAGGTATAAGTGTGCCTTAAAGTGCCAGTAAAACCAAAGAAGCATGGTTATAGTGAAATAGCAACAAACACATCTAGAATAATCAATGCATTCCTTATTTCATAAATGATGCTACATGTCCATTGCAAACAAGGATGATGACCTCCATTCTCTGTCCTCTTAGTGGCTTGCTGAAGCGAGATACAGCATTAGTGTGAAACCTGTGCAGCAATGGAGCATGTGTTTAGAATACTGAAAAGGTGGTTCAAGGGTCAGCAGGAAACTGGTGGTGTCCAATACCAGAGTGGCTATTGCTATCATTGTCCTTTGTAAATATTATGGGCAGACTCAGGCTCTGATGGTGCAGACACAGTGCATACATTAACCATAAGGCTCATGGATACTGTGCACATGGCAGTTGTGTATCACGGTTAGGCCGTAATGAGTCATACTCAGTGGGGAGCCACTTTTGGTGCAACAAGCTCAGAATAAGCATCAGCAATGTACACTGCACTTGGCAACAGAGCGACACTAATCTGAGATAACTAATTTATCCTTATCAGTAAAACAAAACTATCCCTATCCTTACAAGGTTGATATGGCTAAACCTCTCTCTAGCTGTAAGCTTAGTATAAACCTATGAATCTGTAACCTATAAGATATGCGGCATACAATGGCTACAGCACATCTGTGCTGTGGCATTTTGCCAGCTTCTGGTAGACCAACATGCAAAAAAAGCACCTAACAGTTGTCCATGTTGTATGTGTTATACTCATGTCACTCTAACATACCTAAGACCACTATGCAAAAAGTAACATGGTGTTCATATCTGCACCATTGTTAAGAACAGGGTGAAATAATGTTAGCTGTTCAGTGCATTTGCTGTGTAAACTACTTGTCAGATATGATTTTTTTTCAATAAGTGTTAGACACCTAGAATATTGTTATTTATACAGAGCAATCTGTTCACATTTTTGCATAGGACCACATACATGATATGCCGCATGAACATAAACACTCATGAAGGATGGATGTGTCTGTTATTGTTCCAGCTGTGAACACCCTGGTGGCTTCTACATGTCAATATGTATGTATGTAAGTATGTATGGATAGCAGTGTCACCAGGTGCCATAGGTGATGTGTGTTGGTAGTACTAATGCTGAGCTTGGTGCACCAGTAATGGCTCCCCACTGCGCATGACTCATTGCAACCTAAATGTGATACATAATTGCCATGTGCACAGTATCCACTAAGGCTTACACTTAATGTACACACTGTGTCTACACCATCAGAACCTGAGTCTGCTCCTGCACAGTTTGGGTGCTACAAAATTCCATTCTGGATGCTAACCCCCTTCAGATCCTTATCACTGTTATGCAGCTGTCCCTCATTGGTCATTCTGCATCAAAGAGTAGCCAAGAGTCCTGCCCATGCCAGTCATGCTTATAGGACGACGACCCTCATGGTGACTTGTCTATCAGTGTAGCCTGCTGTACTGAATCAATGATGGGTTAGTCACATTTGGTGAGAATGAGGTTCATAATATTACACAAGCCCATCCTCATACATGTACATTGTCTTTACAGTGGGCAGCAATAGCTTCTCTGGCTCTGGCCACAGACTTGCCTGAATTGTCATAGCAAATGGTAGTACTGAGCACCTCTTTAGAAGCAGAAACAGATTGTCTCTGGCATGGCAGTCTTCTCACTTGCTCTGTTACCATCCCCACTACTGATAGTGTCATGGTCAAAAGATGACACATGTACATGTGTGTCATCTCTCACATGGGTAAGACTGTGACATCAAAACATTGAAAAAGATGGCACAGTCATCATCATTATTACCAATAGCTTATGTACCACATGTATGTCCTGCTACCACCAACCGCTCCCTCTCAGCAGAAGTTGCACTAATTTTTCCAGTGAATATCTATGTCTGACCTTAACTCTGAGACGCTAAAAGTCACAGGTTCTACATTTCCCAAGATAATAATGGCTGTCCTGGTTGCAAGAGAACTGCTATCTACATGAAAGGCAAAATGAAATATGCGTTATAATACATGCATACATGAATATGATATATATTTCATAAAACAGTAGCAGTATATGTGCTTTTTTATATCAGATATACTTGTATATACAGATATGTCCTGGCTCTGCTGGTTAACACTGTTGTTCACATTAGATGCCTACAGTTATGTTATGGTGCTGCATCAGGGCATTGTGCAGAAATCCCATCAGTAAATGCACATTAAGTACCATGTGTCCACTGTGTCAGTGTTATACATGTTAAGTCCTGCACATTCACTTGACTGATACTTCAGTGCTATGCTTGGAACATGTTTACATCCAACCAGATACATGACTCCAATGAGCTACCATTACCAGATTGTTGACTATACCAAGAGATGCTGACCTACCTGTTAGGTATGCATTTATTTACTTATTTATCAAACACTCTGCTTGTACTATGCTGACGAGGTCATAACAAGGCCGAAATATGCATATCCATAGCTAGTGGGGTTTGGTTTTATTGGCCTGAAATTGTCCATTAAAACGACTTCAAACATAAAAGTCATGGGCAATCAGAATCACCATATAGCTAAAACACCTGATGTTCATAAGGGTCATTTGCATATATCCCATGTGCCTCTGTTACAGGAGGTTTGGGAGGTCACTCATTGAAAGTTCTAGCTTGGCTGGAGTTTTCATTTAGTTTTTACTGACTGGGTTTTTCAGTGTGACCTTCTCACTCTTTGTTTTAATTTTTTATTTATTTACTGGAAAAAAGGCTTTAATGTAGATCTATAAAGCATGGAAACCACCCACATCATAGCTCCTTCAGGTATTGTGACAACTTCTGCCTGTCTACCAAATTAAGAGATAAAGTTCTTATCCTGTGAGTTATTTGGTACTTGACTTACTCTGATGTCACCAGTAGCATTGTAAGATGAGACTGAAGCCCTGTATCTCTCCCCACTATGGTCATGCTGGTCTTCAAACCTACAATAGGAGGTATGTACCACCCATCAGCTGTTACTAACTGCATTATTATGAATGGCCACCTTTAGCCAGAGGCATTCTAGACATACATGCAGTCTCCATCCAAGCAGGGTCAGTCAGAATTGTATTACACTGTGCATTATGATGTCGCTCCTTGTCATCTAAGCTAGCACTCATCCTATGCCCAATCAGTCATGCCTAATTTGCTGTGCTGTGACATTAATTACTTGTCATTTCAATGAATGGTGTTGTGTACTGTGCAACACTAATATTATCAGATATAAGTCCTGAACAGGTGTTTGCAACCCAAGAATACCAGGATTTAAACAATTCCTGAAATAAATGATGTTCTTACAATGGCAAATTCCTGTGGGGAACCCTATGTACTTGTACCATAAAATAATTTTGCCTCCAGTAAGCAGTGATATATAGATCAGCTACATAGTCAGTAGTCTTGTATAATGGAGTCTCAACACCCACTGCCTGTAATTCACTTAACGTATTTGTATAGTGCTAATGAGGCCTAGCATATTTGTTATGTGGTTGCTCACTTCAGATACAGTGTACCTGCACTGTTACCACCTACTGCACAATGAATTAGCAGTTGCCAGTGTCAGTTACATTTAGACCATAACCCACTGTACTATCAACAATTTTTGTAATGCCTTACAGTGTTACTGTTTTCAATGCAGTACCAATAATACACCTGACAGAAAAGTGTAGTCCTCTTTCCTGCAAATTAGTGCACATATGTTCCCTGGGATTCCACTTTCTGCCATTTAGCTCAGGTCATGATTAAAAGGGTCAGTCCACCTACCTGGTGAACCAAAAAACAAAAAAATAAATCAGTAAATTACCACAGGATCTACTGAGTGTCCATATGCAGTATTTTATTCAAGATATATAAGTTTCATATTTTGTTCTATGTAAAAATGTAATACGTAAGCGTTACAGTATAATGCTAAATGAAAATAAATGTGTTTGCTGCTCATGTTTAGACAGTACTTACAGGATTAGCACACCAGGGAAGGCAGACAGTATATTGAATTCGGACTATCTGTAGTGAGCTATAGTTTGTTAGTGCATACAACTCAGTTGTATATGAACTGTTATGGGCTAGAGGATAGTATAATTACATGACAGGATATTTTGCTTTTCCATTTGTACAGATGTAAACAGGATTAGGCACTCTGATTGCTACTTTCCATGCAGCTTAAACTCAGATAATATGGTTTTCAAATTTCATATAGCCACAGGCATACCTTTCTTGTAGTTAGCTCTGTTTTAAAGGGACTAAACAAAAGCATGCACAACACAGAATACTGTATCTGATAAGGTCTGATAGACAAAAGTGAAAGTGCTCACTACTATTACCTCAGTAAGTTGTATTTTTCTTTCCTTTCAGTTTCTGCACTGGCTTCTTTTTCCAACTTAACTGTTTTTTTTTTTTTTTTAATATTAAAAAGGGTGGGGACAGCAACAGGAACAGTATAGTATAGAAGAGTACAGTACACACTATTAAGAGCACATTGTCCTGAATTCACCCTTAGAAAAAAATCAGGGAGGACAACAGCTGCCTGATACCCTATTAAAAGCACACAATCATCATACAGAGAAAAGAGACAGGTGTAAAAAGTTAAAAATTAACTAAAATCTGGTTATGCTAAAAGATATAGAGGTAGTTGTGCATTCTCAGAAGCCAGTTATTAACTTTTATCAGAAATCTTTGTTAAGTTGGTCAAAGAAGTCAGTGCAGAATCTTAGGGGAAAGAACCCACAGTGTATGATATGGAACCATGTCTGATGATTCCAATTAAAATAATGAATGATATCTGGGTGGAGACAGAGAGGGAGACCCATAGTAATAAACCCACAAAGGGAAAAAAGGGAACATGATAAGAGCCCTAGATATCCCTCTGTAAGGACAAACAGAGGGATAGTCAGAAACAGAACTCTCGGCAGCAGACACTTAAGGAAAAAAAAAAACACAACAAACTGAGGTAAAAGTAAAGCAAATGCTAAAAATAGTAGAAAAAAGTCACTGTCATGAGCTGCCTTTTCTAGATGAAGAAATAGGAGAAGGCACACCGCACCTCTTTTCATAGGTGAAGAGGCTGTACTTTCCACTTCACATTAATACACTGACAATACTGTTCCTGACTTGCCAGATCTGCAGATAAGTAATGGCAGTTTTAAGAAAGCACAGTGGGAGAAGGATACATACAGCAGTTCCAGACACAATATGGCCAGAGTATATGGACAAACACACAAGAAGGTTATCCCCATCCCAGACCCATATGAAGAATGACTTTCTGTATTGATTCAAAAACATTTTATAACACTTGTAATGAAACTGACATATTTTGGGCACTTAGGGACAGACAAATCAAAACCTAGAATTATAGCTAGGATTTTATTAGTCTGGTATAATTAAAGACATTTGAAAATGTATGTGTATCTTGTTCAGAATGTCAAAACCCACTACTGCATCCTGCATTCGGAAGTCTGTTGCTAACTATGTCTTTTACTAAGCCCCATTCAATCAGTTAGCTAGAGATAGTGTAGGCCCATTGGTAATATCTAGTAATGGCTACCAAGACATGCTACTAACATTACAGTACTCCTGTGAAAAAGCAGTGCCAAGTCAATAGCCAGAGAACTTGCATTACTTTTCTTCAGAGGAGGAATTCCCAAAGAAATGCTCACAGACCAGGGAACTCCATTTATGTACAGGATAATGTATTAGTTTGCCAGTGTTTTAGAATAACATATTTAAGACCTTTAGTGTACTAGCCTTAAACTAGTGGGTTAGTGGGATGCTTTAATAAAACTCTGAAATCTATTCTGTAGAAAATCATGGGACACGTGGCATAAACAGGAATCAGTTATTTCTCTCATGTGGTATAGACAGGAATCAATTATTTCACTCACGTGGTATAAACAGGAATCAGTTATTTCGCTCATGTGTTATAAACAGGAATCAGTTATTTCCCTCATGTGATATAAACAGGAATCAGTTATTTCCCTCACGTGGTATAAACAGGAATCAGTTATTTCCCTGTCTCCTTTTTGCTTTAAGTCATTGTTCTTCCTCTCAATCATTTCAAATATCTCAAGGAAATTGTTAGGCCTATGGCTTTCATTCTTCTAATATATCCAGTATATTTATTTATTTTATTTATTTATTGTACATTTGTTTACCAGGAGAGTCCGACTGGGACAAAAGCCCATTTTCAGTGGAGCCCCAGGGAGAAAAGCTCCACAAAGATACAAACAGTAGACATAATAAAGAGTACATAGTAAATACAGGAACATACAAAAAACAGAAACATTGGTAGAGCTATTATCAATACATTGCATAACTAGGACAGTTAAGATGTAGCAATATAATAACAACACATATATGCATTTACGGTAGAATAGTTGAAAGAGATGTAGCTGTTTTACAAGAAGTTTATATTGCAAAATAGGTGGGTATTACCAATAGATATATTTATTCATCAGGGTGTATACCATATAGCAGCCTGTAAGTGACTGATACAGTACGAGCAGACAATGAGTAGCACTGTATGGAGAGAGCTTGAACTCGAAGGATGATATAGGGAGTTTTGTATCCAGATAGGACGTAAGTGAACTCGTGTTAGCAAGAAGGAGGGGGTTATAGCAGGGAGCTGTATAGCTTATCTAAAGTAAATACAGTACTTGCTACTTGTTGCAAAACAGAAAAAAAATTAGTAATTATTGAACCATGGTGCTAGGAAAAGTAATGGTTATTCTGGCCTTGGAACAAACCCTTTCTTCCTTCTTCTAATTTTCAGAGCTACAGACCTCAGTGAACAATATGAGTATAGAGAAAACAAGGAATGTTCCACCACATTAAAACAGTACGAAAACTTTATACTTATTCACTCAGAACCAGGACAAGCACTTTCGGCAATATGCATTCTTCAGATCCTCCAGTTCTGATTGAATAAGTGGATTTTATTCATTAAAGTTTTACATACTGTTTTACTGTGGTGGAACGTTCCTTGTTTTCTTTACATGTTTTGTTTTTTCTTGGAATGTACTTTGGTAGTGTATACCTGAATTTTTCTTGAACAATATGAGTATGGTGGGACCTCCATGAAAAGGAGAGTCACTGCCCATCTCTTATCTCTTATCAGAGCACTAAATGGCAAAATATCCCTTGAAACTGCACTCATATTTCTCCTCCTAGCTCACAATTAATAACACATAGTATTTGTAAAATAAACAGTATTCCTTACACTACAAAATAATTGCATTTTCCATCTGTATACATCAAGCTTTTTCTGAAACTATACCGACATAATTAAAAGAAATAAAACATAATGGATAAGCATAGGTTCATAGGTTGGTACTAGGCTTTCGGCCCTAGGGTCTATACAAGCCTAGCCATAACAATTACCTTGATATTTCTTCCCACAATATTTACTTCCCTGGTCCCCTGTCTAGCAGGGCGACTGACATGATGCCCGGGGTGAAATTCCTATCTCCCATCCAATCATCAAGTTTCTTTTTTAAGAGGGCCAAGGAGGTGCTCTGCTTGACATGTATGGACAGTCTATTCCAGAGTATGGGGAGTCTTTGGGTCAGGAACCTATCCCTCCAGCATGTTTTGTTCATTGTGATGACAAGGTTTAGATCCCTGGAGCATGTGGCTCTGAGGGATTGGGATTTCTTTAAGTGGAGCATGTCCAACAGCTCAGGGTTTGACATGGCCTTGTATGTTAAGCAGAGATCACCTCTGAGTAGACGATATGCCACAGAGTATAGTTGGAGTTTTTTTAGACAGCCAGCATATGGCATCTGCTTTAGGCCTATGATTCTTTTAGTGAGGTTTTTCTGTGGCCTTTCCAGCTGTTGCAGATGTCTTGTGAGGTACATACCAAATGGGGCATTATACTCTATAGAGGGTCTAATCAGGGATGAGTACAGTGGGGCAATGACCTCCTTTTTTCTGGCTGTAAAGCCCTTAGTGATGAGGTGTGCCACATAGAAGGATTTCCTGACTGTTGTGGTGATGTGGTTATCGAAGGTGAGACCACTGTCCACCTGTGTTCCTAAGTCTTTCATCACACTTCCGATGTTTAATGTACTGCCACCTATGTGGTAATTCATGGGTACATGTTTTTTTCCAAAGGGGATAACTATACATTTCTTGGCATTAAGCTTGACCCCGTGGCTCTGGCACCAGGCATCTGTTTCTGTTAGGCCCTTTTGTAGAATATCCACATCATTTGGGGATTCAATAATGGCTCCCAGTTTGCAGTCATCTGCAAACTTTGTTAGCCAAATTCCCTTAGTGTTGGCCTGTACTTCAGAGAAGTAGATGCCAAACAAGAGTGATCCCAGGACTGAACCCTGAGGTTCTCCACTCGTCACTTGTCTGGAACTGGATTTGGAGTCAACTACTTTTACAGTCTGGGTTCTACCAGTAAGCCAGTTGGCAACCCATCGAGTGACTTACAAATTTATGCTCTGCTTAGTAAGTTTATCTATGATTCCAGAGTGGGGGATGGTGTTGAAGGTCTTGGCGAGGTCCAGATAGGCTGTGTGGACTGCCTGACTCTTGTCCACAGCTCTGGAGACTGATTCAAAGAAGTCAATCAGGTTCAGGAGACAAGATCGGCCCTTCACGAACACAAACTGTTTGGGGTCCAGTGTTTGAAGGTTGCCAGTATCTTTGTTTATAAGTTCCATGCTAATGTGTTCCATACCCTTGCAGATCAGGTTCGTCAGACTGAAGGGACGGTAGTTCCCAAGATCCAAGGTGGATTCCCCCCTTGTGGAGTGGGATAACTTTAGCTGTGCGCCACTCAGTGGGCACAAAGCCTGAGGTGAGGCTATGATTAAACATGACACTTAGGTGAGGTACCAGTTCATTTTGTAGTTCATGTAGTACATAGCCTGGGATGCCATCTGGTCCCATGGATGCTGTATTCTTAGCTTTGGAGAGTGTGGTTTCTACCTGTGTGGCTGTGATTACCGGAATTTGGCAATCTTTTGGTATTGAGATGGGCCCTTTAGGGGGTGAGAGGGAGGTGAAGTTGGCACTAAATCGATCTGCCAGGATATTTGGCAATATCCTTGGGATCAGTATATTCAATGCCATTCTGTTGTAGCTCAGAGCAGATCTGAGCATTGCCATTTAGATTCTTGACATAACTATAGAATGCCTTGTGGTTGTCTTTGGAATCTTTGGCAATTTTATGTTCATAACTAGCTTTTGAAGATTTTATGAGGGATTTTAGGTTCTTACTGAGGCTGGTGAGGGAGTTTTTTGCATCCTGGGATTTTCTTCTTTTCGACAACAGTTTCTTCCTTCTGTTGTATAGTTTGTTTATAGCAGGGGACCACCAGATTGGCTTCCTTTTTTTGGAGGAGAGCATCTTGGTTCAAATGCTATGGAACAACTAGTCACCATTCCCACAAGAGGAGAAAATATACTAGACCTGATCATCACAAACATGGGGACAAAATGCTCCACACCGGAAGTATATCCCTCATTGGTGAGATCAGACCATAAATTAATCTCACTGGAGATCCACATCCCACCCCCAACCCCAGCAAAAAAGACCACAGTGAAGAACTTCTCAAAAGCAAACTTCACACTTCTTAAGACTGGAGTGGTATCCTTCAAGGCCCCTGAGCCAGTGGAAACCACAACCCACGCTGCTGAAACCCTTACAAATGCCTTCTACGAGCACCTCCAGGAATGTATGGATCAAGCAATCCCTAATAAAATCAAGACCCTTTCCACCAAAGGCAGGCCGGTCTGGTGGACCCCAGCCATAAACAAACTCTACAACAAGAGGAGAAAGCTACTACATGACAGAGCAAAATCCCTAAAAGGGAAGGCATCTCTGATCAATACCAGCAAAACTACGATCACTCATAAAATCATCCAAGGCCAACTTTGAGAGAAAAATCGCTAAAGACACAAAAGACAATCATAAGGCCTTCTTTAGCTATGTTAGAAACCTGGATGGAAACTCCCAGATATGCTCAGAATTAGTCCAAAATGATACAAAAATCACTGAACCCACAGACATTGCCAACATACTGGCAGACAGGTTCAGTGCAAATTTCTCCACTCCCTCCCCCAAAAGGAGAAATATCTATCCCACCAGAATCTAGCCTCCCAAACATCTCAGATGCCCAGGTGAGAGCTGCTCTCTCTAAAGCAAAAAACACAGCATCAATGGGACCGGACGGTGTCCCCGGCTGTGTGCTACACGAACTCAATGAGGAACTAAACCCACACATAAGGGTGCTGTTTAATCTTAGCCTTACTACAGGATACGTACCCAAAGAATGGCGTACGGCAACTGTGGTCCCACTCCACAAAGGCGGTGCTTCTACGGACCCTGGAAATTACCGCCCATAAGCTTGATGAGCCTTGTCTGCAAGGCTATGGAGAGGATCATAATGGAACTCATAAATAAAGACATTGGGGACCTACAGACACTGGATCCTACCCAATTTGGCTTTGTCAAGGGCAGATCCTGCCTCTTGAACTTGGTCGACTTTTTCGAAACAGTCACTAAGGCCATTGATGAGGGTAAGGCAGTTCACACAGCCTACCTTGACCTAGCAAAAGCGTTCGACACAATACCCCACTCGGGCATCATAGAAAAGCTCACCAGCTTAGATGTAAACCCATATGTCACAAGATGGGTTGCAAACTGGTTCAAGGACAGAACCCACAGGGTTAGAGTTGCCGGTGCTATGTCAGACTCTAAGCCGGTCACGAGCGGTGTCCCACAGGGCTCAGTCCTGGGCCCCCTCTTGTTCGGCATTTATTTTTCTGAAGTGCAGGCAACCATAGGGGGATTGTGGCTGACAACATTTGCAGATGACTGCAAACTGGGCACCATAATTGACACTCCATTAGACACAGACATCCTCCAGAGAGGTCTCATAGAAATAGATAACTGGTGCCAGAGCCATGGCCTTAAGCTAAATGCCAAAAAATGTATAGTCATACCCTTTGGGAAAAACAAGGTAACCCCTAATTACCACATAGGTGGTAATCCATTAAACACAGAAGAAGTTATCAGGGACCTGGGGACCCAAGTTGACAGTAACCTCTCTTTTGACACTCACATTGCCAAAGTGGTTAGGAAGACCTTCTACATTGCCCACCTGATCATGAAGGGATTCACATCCAGATCAGGAGAGGTCATTGTACCCCTGTACTCTTCACTTATCAGACCAATGATTGAGTACAACACCCCATTTGGAATGTACCTTACCCGACACCTGCAGCAGTTGGAAAGACCCCAAAAGTTCCTCACCAAAAGTATAAAGGGGCTCAAACATATGTCATACGCTGCCCAACTGAAGAAACTCCAGCTCTATTCAGTCGCATACCGTCTGCTCAGAGGTGATCTGTGCCTGACATACAAGGCCATGTCCAACCCAAAATTAATGGACATGCTCCACCTCAAAAAATCCAAATCCACCAGAGCCACGAGAGCAAGAGACTTAAACCTCAACACGGATATAAATAGGACATGCTGGAGGGACAGATTCATCACCCAGAGACTCCCTACACTATGGAACAGAATCCCAGTCCATGTGAGGCAGAGCCCCTCACTGACTCTGTTCAAGAGAAATCTTGACGAGTGGATGGGAAATCATAGGTTTACCTCGGGAATCATCTCTGTGTCACTGCTGGACAGAGGCACAGCAAACTAATGGGTATAGTATTCTCATCCTAAGGGGTGGTGAAAGCCACACACACTCTGGCTAGGCTTATAAATGCCCTAGGGCAGATAGCCTAGTATGAACCTATGAACCTATTTGGGATGGCATGATTCATGCATGAGCAAATGTGCTCGTACAGTGCCTTAGTGTAGGATTTAGCAGTCGAATAAACAAAACAGACTGGGTTATGAAGATAGAAAAACTCCACTCTTTATTGGCAAGTACATACAATTTATCACTCCACAAAACATGTGTTTTCATCCAGGCACCTCCCAGACTTCATCAGAAAATACACAGAATGTGAAAACCTGTTTAAATAGTAAAACGCTAACAATTAATAACCAATTAGTGGATAAAGCTATACACACAACACAAATCACATATTAAAAAGATGAAAGGGTTTCTTAAAAATATGAAGACATTTCTAAAAAATGTTTTATATATAAAACATCAATCCTCAGAAAAAATATATATAAATATAAATAACAAATCTAATTAAAAATCATAATTTAGCTGACCTAAGTTTTAACAGGGGTAACAAGGAAATATGATTGTTTAGACCCGGGGATTTACTGGCATCCAAAACTATCTGCCAGTAGGTTTCACGATAAGCCAACTTAGATTCCCATGGGCCTCCCCTGATGTCCCTAGGTACTAGCTCTAATACAAAAAAGGTAAAATTAGATCCCCCACAGGTTAATGTATGTCTATATAGTGCGTTGGTAGAGTTGCACTTCCTAATATCAATGAGGTGTTCATAAATTCGACGTCTTAGTTGCCTCTCTGTTTTCCCAACATAAAACCCCTCACATTGACCACACGAGGCAATATAAACAATTCCTCAACTATTACAGTTGGTGTATGTATTGCCTGACAAAGTTTTGTTTCTTCCCTTAATGTAAATGCTTTCCACGTGGGCAATGCAGGGGCATTGGAGACAAGAACCACACCTATACATCCCTTTCTTCCTGTGGGAGGGTACATGAGTGTTGTTGTTCTATTCAAGCATGTCCTTAATATTCTGTCCCTTTCTATAAATAAACTTGAGTGTGTTTCTTGAACACTTCAAGATCTGTAAGTTCAACAAATTTGCCCCATTCTCTTTCAATAACACCTCTAAGGAAATAGGAATCCTTACTAAAGTTAGTAACAAAGGCTCTATTATACTGCAAATCAGCATCCTCACTAGGTTTTTGGTGCTGCGTTGAAAAAGAGCTGTTCCCCAAAATAGGGGGATATTGGTCAAATCGACCTGCCATAACCTCGTCCCTGACCTCCTGAATCATATCCTGGGGATAACCTCTTTGCAAAAACATCCCAGTAATAATATCACATTCATTGTAAAAGTCTTCATCCAGAGAGGTCATATGACTCGCCCTCACTAACTGGCCCTTGATGATACCCCTTTTTTGGGAAACAGGGTGGGTACTAGAGAACCTTATATAGGAATTTGGAAATGTAGCCATCCTATGAATTCTAGATTTAAATCCCCCTTTGGTCTTGGTGATGGCAACATCAAGATAGTGCATCAAGAGGGGTGTGGCTTCATAGGTGAATTTTAAAAAGGTAGTGGTGTGTGCCAAATAGTCAATAAATTGTTCCAAATGGGATAGACAGTCATCCCAAAACAAACAGATGTCATCAAGAAATCTTTTGTAGAATTTCCACGAGTTGGAAAAGGGGCTGTTGAACACAAATTTACGTTCCCACATAGCCAGAATAATAGTGGTATATGTAGGGGCACAATTGGCCCCCATAGCAAAACCCCATTCCTGCCGAAAGAACTCGCCCTCAAAGAACAAAAAATTGTTCTTGAGTATAAGTTCGGCCAGTTCTATGCATAGAAATATATAATTCTCGGATACGCCCTCTTGTAGTCTAAGGGCTTCCTCCAACCATTCAAGCCCAAGATTGTGTGGGATGACCGAGAAAAATCGACAATGTCAATAGTAACAAAGATCAGGTCCTTAGAAAACAAATTTGGTTTCTAAGGACCTTTTCTAAGGACCTGATCTTTGTTACTATTGACATTGTCGGTTTATTCTTTCATCTTTTTAATATGTGATTTGTGTTGTATGTATAGCTTTATCCACTAATTGGTTATTAATTGTTAGCCTTTTACTATTTAAACAGGTTTTTCACATTCTGTGTATTTTCTGATGAGGTCTGGGAGGTGCCTGGATGAAAACACATGTTTTGTGGAGCGTTAAGTTGTATGTACCAGCTAATAAAGAGTGGAGTTTTTCTGTCTTCAAAACCCAGTCTGTTTTGTTTATTGGTTGCCTTTTGACTGGTTCCTCATTTTTTGGTTATTCAGCAGTCTGACTTTCAGATCCCGTCTGCATGGTTGCCATGACGTTGGTCACTTCTGACTTCAGTAGCATGAAGTTGGCTTTGGAGAAGTTTTTTACGGAGGTTTCCTTACTGGGGTGTGGGGGTGGGATGTGGATGTCAAGGGTGATTTGCTTATGGTCAGACCTAACCAATGAGGGGGTGACCACTGGTGTGGAGCATCTATCTCCCATGTTGGTAATGACCAGGTCTAGGATATTGGTCCCCCAGGTGGGACAATGGATTAGTTGATCCAGGGCATTAGAATTTATGAATTCCAAGAACCGCTGGGAAAAGGTGTTGGTACCCGAGTAGTTTTCCTGGTTAATAGCAGGGTAGTTGAAATCACCCAGTATTAGGGTGTTTGATTGTATCTTAATATTTTCCAGTATGTTTAGAAAGGTGTAGTGAGAATCTTGTTACATGGTGGGGGATCTGTAGCAAGCTACAACTTGGATTGCAGTCTTACCTAGTGTTAATTGCACCTGGAGAATTTCAGATGCATTGTGTTGTGCAACTAGCCAGGAGGTGTGAATATCCTTGGTGAATATGGACACTCCTCCACCTTTAGTGCTTCGGTCTTGGTTTTGTGGCCAAAAAGTGTGGTAAGAATTGTAGCCTGGTATTGCAGGGGTGCTCTCTGGAGCCTTGAACCAGGTTTCAGTTACTGCACAGATATCAATGTTCTCCATTTTTAGGAGTGCCTCGAGAGAGTGCATTTTGAGGTTTAGTCTTTTAGCAATGAGTAGGATTACCTTCAGATTTTGCATGCAGTAGCTACCTTATATTAAGTAAAACTTGGAACTCAGTCATGGATGACAATACAAATGTAGTAACAATGTGTATTGTTCACAAAATTATTTTTCTCACAGAAGGCCTGGATGATGACATTTTACCGTTCTGCAAAGTTACTGGCATGTTTGCAGAAATGAGTATACCTTAGGGAAGGAACCACAATCTTTTTCCTATATTGGAATTTTTTGTTAATAAATTGATGGATTCATGGCAGAATATCTACAAACTGGCCTGACTGTTTACTTTGTCATCTGGTACAGGAAGGTTTTCATAAATGCAAGGCATGCAATCATATTGTTCTAGTATTAGAACTTATTAATAGAAGTGTATGTTCACATAATCCAAACATGTACATTTTTCCTTGGGTTTCCTGTTCTACAGCGGCTTTTGGAGGATGGTGGTTCTACTGACACATCCTTGGATCACTAATGCAGTAAGAGCACTTCATTCCTGGAGACCATGTCAGCAACTGGCTGCTATGGCTCTTGGTCTTAGATGTCCAATAGAAATACATTAAAGTAGTCTATCTGGCCCATCTGCCTAGTACAATATATATATATATATATATATATATATATATATATATATGTATATATATATATATATATATATATATATATATATATATATATATATATATATATATATATATATATATATATATATTTTCATACATATAGACATATATATATGTATATATATGTGTGTGTGTGTGTATGTGTGTGAATATATTAAGTCATGCATTGTTTTGGCTCTGATGAACCCTGAACTCTGAATGGCTAAATTATTAAATTGTGTTAGACTTTGAAACTGGCCTTGTTTCCTGACATTATACAGCACTGACTAACCCACTTGAATCAAATGTAACTGAAACAGAATTACACAAAAAATATGCACGTCTAAATTAAATATGTACTGCCTTTCAGTTTCTTGCAGTATAGAAGTAATCAGTGCACCAAACAATTCCCCCACCAAGCATCATAACACTAAACATAGAATAAATCTGTTTTCAAGATAATAAGATGAACAAGTGGTGCTGGGGTACCTTCTGTGCGGAGTCTGCATTCCTCCCTGTGTTCTGTGGGTTTCGTCCGGGTGCTCTGGTTTCCTCCCACATCCCAAAGACATGCAGAAGGTGAATTGGACACTCTAAATTGGCCCTAGGTGTGTGTGTGTGTGTGTGTGTGTGTGTGTGTGTGTGTGTGTGTGTGTGTGTGTGTGTGTGTGTGTGTGTGTGTGTGTGTGTCTTCTGTGGAAGGTTGGGTGCTGGGCTGGCAACTCGACACTGGAAAACTCCACTGCCAATCATGAGCGGACAGCTGATCCACTGTGGCGACCCCTAACCGGGAAAAGCCGAAAGAAGAAGAAGAAGTAGAAGGTGAAAAAGTGATAAAATTATACTGAGGAAAAAAAATGCAATGTTTTGTGAAATGTGTCTTATTGTAGAAATGGTTTCAATGTAGTCTGATATGGAGAATGAAATAATAGTCTGTAACACACTTATGGTAAACAACTTGACAAAATGAGTTTCACTAGCTATTTTGTGTGATACAAAATCTTGGATAGGTTGGGATAAGATAAAATTGGATAAGGCCTGTGATATTGGCAGTGACTCTGGAATGCCTAGCTGTTTTTTTGTAATTTTTCCTGCTTATTTTTACTCTGCTGAGCACCATTCCCTACAGTGCCATGAAAACCTGTACAAGATAGAAGCAGGTGCTTTCATTTTCAATTTTAAATTAATACAATTGCTACACTGTACTGCATAAATTAAAAATTGTACTGTTTAACTGGAAAAACAACTGGTGTTATCCCATTCAGTGGGGCTGTGCTCCTGTGCAAGAAACATAAACTAAAATTAGATTGCACAAAACAAGTGTATCCAGATGACACAGCAGAGATTTCCACTTAAAATTCTGTTTATTAAAAAAAAAAGCTAAAAACAGTAAAAAAATAAAAGTCACAGAGAAGATGAGAGCTATTACAGGCACTTCCTCAGATCTAATACACAGCAGTTAAAACATTCCTTAAATACTCACAAATCAGGGCGGGGTAGCACTCTAGATCTCAGCACAGGTCTTAAAGGTACAGAACCATTTAAGCCTTTCCCACAGTCAGCATGCAGTTCTAAAATCCATTTTGTTTCTGCACACTCAGTCTTTGTTTTAATGTCACCTCTCCTAATGTTAAGTTTAATTAGCTCTAATTCTAGAAATGTAAATTTATGAGAAGGGTCAGTGATTGCAACATGTCTGGCAAGGGCATTTCTGATATTTTTCTTAGAAATATCATTATTGTACTTATCCTATCCCTCAGGTTTCTATTCGTTTTACCAACATAGTAGCATTCACAAATCTTGCAAACAGCAAGATACACTAAATTGTATATAAATGACTGTATACAAGAAGCCTTGCAAGAAAGTAAATATTTTACATGCATGCAGCATGCATCCACATTTTGTTTTTAGAAATGTGTTGAAAGGACAGTTCTATACATTATCAAGACTGCGTAATAATGATGGTGACATGTTAGAATCTTTTGCTCAGCAGAGAAAAGATTTTTTTTATTAAGATGCTACACAGAAGAGATTGATGTAGCACAGAAGGAAGTGCTAAGGCATAGGTCAGAATCTGCTAGACTTTATTTTTCTGCAAGAAATGATGATGTTGCATCTATGCCTAATGCAGACATTAATAAGGTTAGACTCTCCCTTACTTATTCTAATGGCATTAATGTTGTCTGCGATATAATGAAAAAGAATTGGCATTTTCTCACTGCTGATGAGAATATAGAAGTTTGTTGGGTGCATTCCTAATTTTTGCTTTAAGAACAATTGGTCTCTGAGACAGTTATAAACCTGCAAGGAGTAAAAATGTGCTGTTATTATAAATGTACGTTGCTGATATTAGAGCTTATTAAACCTAATATTAGGAGAGGTGACATTAAAACAAACACTGAGTGCGCAGAAACAAAATGGATTTTAGAACTGCATGCTGACTGTAGGAAAGACTTAAAAGGTTCTGCACCTTTAAGACCTGTGCTGAGATCTAGAGCTCTACCTCACCCTGATTTGTAAGTGAGTATTTAAGGAATGTTTTAACTGCTGTGTATTAGATGTGAACATCAGCAACTTGAGCTCCAGCATGAGTGCAGATTCATAACTACATGATAGACCCTGAGATGAATGCCTCTAATTCTTTTTAGTTTGCAAGAAAGGTATGACAGCCCTTACTCCAGGCCAGTAATCAAGGAGCCTCAATCCTTACCACTGACACCAGTGAGGGACAGCCACTAGGAACAAAAATGGATACACACAGTATTTTCAGATGCAGCTCTCTGCACCAAGCGCAATTTCTCTTAAGAGCACACAGGGAGCACACTCCAGACCTGGGGTTGGACTATCTCTCTCTCTCTCTCTCTCTCTCTCTCTCTCTCTCCGAGCCCCAAACAAGACTCCACACTGACCACTTTGGAGCACTGTGTCCCTCTTCTAAGTATCTGACACACACACTTGGATATTTGATTTTCACACACACACACACACACACACACACACACACACACACACACACACACACACACACACACACACACACACACACACACACGCACACACACACACACACACGCGCGCGCGTGCACACTCACACACACACACACCTAGGAAAGGCTGGCACAGACTTGCCAGCTGTGTCCCCTCTGCCCAGACTATAAGGTAATTATGCTGCCACCAGTCAGCTACTCTAATACCCAGTTATGTTGTTGTTGTGTCTTTTGGCTTTTCCCAGTTAGGGGTTGCCACAGCGGAACTTCGGTCCGTTAATGATTGGCAGTAGATTTTTACGTGCCGAGTTGCCAGCCCTGACGCACGCCCATTCACACATGTCTCCACACAGAAGATGCTCTAGCTGAGAATCGAACAGGATATCTTACTGTAAGGTGACAATGCTACCACAGCATGATACTGAGTAAAATTAATACTAATACAAATGGTGGAGTTTGACCAAAGCAGCAAGGCTTTTAGGAGCAGCCACAGTGTCACTAAAATAAGCATGAGGACTCTTAAAATATTAAACGTATTTTCTAAAAGACCAGCCACAATGAAAGGTATAGAAATATTTACTAATAAATAATAAAATAGAAAACATTAGACTACTGAATATCTAGTTATAATAAACACAGGAGATATAAAAAATAACATAGTTGGATAGATTCACACAGATGCAGAAAAACAATACTTAACTAATATCACTATATTTTTCTAACTGACTAAAGTATTACTGTTCCTTAGTTAAATTACTTACTACAGCAAGGCAAGATGAGGTGTGTGGTGTGTGAGATATCTGTGAGAGATCTTTCCTGTCATGTTCAGGGAAAACAAAGTGCTGCTGTAAGAGTTCCTTCATATCTCTCACTAATATCTAAAGAATAATTTCAGTGCTGATTATTGAATGACTTCACATCTGATCACCTGACTCTGGTACAATACTCACCCAGAATTTTGCTAAGATATGTTGTAGCATCTGAAATCTATAAAACAATTTCAAAAACTTCCACCCTTCCAGGGTAGCAATTAGTTCATCCCTTAGGACAATAAATTTAAGATTCCTATTCCTGTTTTTTTCAAGACATTTTTGTCTCTGGCTGCACTCATACCTGTAAAATATAATTGTTATGGCCTAAACCAACCCACTGCATTTTCAACCTATTTTTTTTTCAAAATTAGCTACACTAAGATTAACCTCTTCCCTTCCAGAATCCTCTGTTAAAACATATACATTTAATCAGTTATAATAATAATGTCTGACATACATGTATATCTCTTTTCTGTCCAGCAGGACCCAATGTTGATGCATTTTTTAACACAAGCAACTTACAAATACATTTTTAACACAAGCATCTGTAGAAATCAGTGTGATAGACAAATGACATAAAATTATTTACAAAACTTTAGCTAGCTAGCTATGCTGGCTTACTGCACTTCTTTCCCTGGCACAGATGGCACTACCTCATATCATCACAAAAGGTAACAGTAACACTGTAGACTACCTGTCCAGGTACCTACTAAATTCAATAAGTGAGGGAAAGTAATATGACAGACTAACTGCAGAATATGCCAATTGACTGTCCCTAGATCATTAACTCTAGATTAAAGAGAACAGGAAAGACAAAAGGAGATGGTTTTACAGAAAGTGGGGGTAGATTGTACAAAATTATTAAAATATAATCAACAGACACCGATTTTGAAGAAATCTGAAAATTCTGAGAGATTTAATGATGGCAGAGAGTAGAAGACACTAAATATGATAATAATCATTCTATTTTATTGCAAAGAGCATTTGACATAGTTCACGAAACATGTCTGGACATAGTTAATGGCAGGGCTATTATAAGGTACACATATAGCTCTGAAAGAGATACTATGGATTATTTACTTATTTGTGTTTTCATATTTGATATTCTGACTCAGCATTATACATTTTCAGAACAGGCATATGAATAAAAGCTCAGCAAGGTTACCATATTTCACCACAAACTGAATACAGAATGGTATTTTTTGCATTAGACCTAAGACAAACATGGCGTAGGCTGTACTCCAGACCTGATTGCTATGCCAGTCTAACACTGTGTACCCCCGCAGATGTCGAATATGCCAAAAGGCCTACAGAAGGAAGTCTGTACTGATTTCTGTGGTCTCATATTGATTTATGTCGTCTGTTAAAGACCTCTGACTGTGTTTTGGTCATACTGGATGAATATCTCAGGTTTCTTATTACCAAACCACTGAACTCTACATAACTAAGTACAGATATCACAGTACTGGATTAATTTAATGTTTGGATTTCCAAGAGTTAATGAAGTCAGACAGTGAAGTACTATTCAGCAGCATGCCTTTTAAACAAGATTTTCACACAAGGAGATAACAGCAAAGACATCAGGGTTGCCAAAATTTAGAAAATTCCATGGAACTAACAAGTCTTCTCAGTGCTAAAAGGCTAGAGAAGTTTCACCCATCCTATTACAGAAAGATTCCAGCAAGCTGTTTGTTCAGTGATCATTTCAGCAACAAGATTCTTCGTACTTCTGTAAATATTGAGAAACTTAAACTGGACAAAGGCACTTGAAAGACTATGAACAAAAGAATAAGGTTAAGTGATGTGCAAACACCAGTTGAAAAACGATAGGATAGCCAGAATGGATGGACTCTATTAGTTAAATTGCATCACAAGAAAAAATGTGTTAACTGTGTGCCTAAACGTATTAGTCTTACAATACAGTTGCGCAGTAAAGTGTTACAGTGTCATGATATAGTAATCAGACTTATTAGATGAATAACACACAATATTTACTTATTTCTTGCAGAGACATAGTGCAGCTGAATTACTCAACATATTTACATATTTTATTCAAGTATTCTCTTACTTTGCAGCCTATTTCATTCAAGTAATATGTTAACTTGCAGCATATTTACCACAATGAGACAGATGCCTCTTGCTTACAATGCTGAAGATCTTATATTACAAATGATTTGAGGTTTGAGACAAATGACACTTTTCACTGCTGTCTCCCATTGCTACAGCTGTTGGTTTGTAATGTAATGTATGACAATATAAGCTTTATAACAGTACATATATGTATAAAAGTTATAAAAATCATTTAAAATTTCATATAGAAATATATATGCACACACCATACACATATAAATAAACATAAACATAAAAGCTATAATCTTTCTGACTGTTTTTTAACTAAAATAAGCTTCAGACTAACAGAATTATTTAAACCAGGTAAAGAATCTGCCTGTAGCCTAACTATCCATTCATACTCTTTAAGTTCAACTATATTATTAATATTACTACCCCTTCTACTAATATATACTACATCAATAACTCTAAATTTAAATTGATGTTCTTTACCGTTTTCAGAAATACGTTTACTTAACATATTTCTTCTAATATCAGAGTTATGCTCAACTATATGCTCTCTTAATCTCCTTATATTTTTCTGACATAGAATGATGAACAGAAGGTATAGGTAGCTAAATATATAACATTAGTATTTGGCATCAGGATTGTCCAATTTCTTTCTATAATTTTCTTCACTTCATCTTGTACCCCTGTGAATACATGAGGTGCATGCATGCTATGTCTATTTACATAGCGATTTACTTGAATATCTTGTATCTAACTTTGTAGATAAATATATTGCTTATCTAAACTCTACTACCAGTTTTCTGAAGTTTAAAATGGAGAGTTCTAATGAAAGGATAGTTTTCTTAGATGTAGAGATAAGAAAAATAGAAGGTAAAACAGAAGCTAGGGTACATAAGAAAGATGTTCAAGTAAACCGCTATGTAAATAGGCATAGTCAGCATGCACCTCGTGTATTCACAGCGGTACTAAGAGCACAGTTAACTAGATTAAGCAGACTTAATGCAGAAGATGGGATATTTAGACAACAAGCAGAAGATATGATATAAGAATTTTATGAAAGTGGTTATGATGTAAGAAAAGTGAAAGAGATTTATGAGGAAGTTTGTGATCAAAGACATAATAATGTTAAACCTATATTTTAGATGGTAATGCTAGTGTATTATTAACACAGAAGAATAAAAATGATAAAATAAGGTATCTACTTTTAACACAAAAACTGCTGAAGTAAAGAAAATTATAGAAAGAAATTGGACAATCCTGATGGCAATGCCTGAGTTATAACAAATTTGTGGTGACAGACCATTCTTTGCTTATAGAAATAAAAAAAAAATCTAAAGGGAAGGTTGTGTTATAAGGATGTTATACAAGCTGACAGCATAAAAATGTTTTAGTAAACCAGGAACTACAAGATGTTTGAACTGTAGTTGTTGTATGGATATTTATACAGAAAACAACAGTTTTAAACACCCCACAACTAATAAAGAATTAGAAAGAGTTCTCCCGTTCGATTCTGGGCTTGGGGTGGGAGTGCCTTCTGTGTGGAGTCTGCATGTCCTCCCCGCGGTCGAGTGGGTGTTCAAAAGACATGCTTTGAATGGGCATGCCTTCGTTGAAGGTTGGGCATTGGGTTGGCAACTCGACACCATAAAAAAAAAAACAACTGCCAATCATTAGTGGACCGGAGTTCCTCTGTGGCAACCCCTAACCGGGAAAAGCCGAAAGACAAACAACAACAATGTTTGATTGTTCAGCAAATCGTAATAATACTAATGTTATATATTTAGCTACCTATACCTTCTGTTCATCATTTTATGTTGGAAAAACTATAAGGAGATTAAGAGAATGTATATCTGAGCATAAGTCTGATATTAGAAGAAATATCAGAACTAATGCGCTAAGTAAACATAATACCAAAAAAGGTCAAGAACACCAATTTAAATTTAGAGTTATTGATGTAGTATATATTAGTAGTAGGGGTGGTAATATTAATAATATAGTTGAACTTAAAGAGTATGAATGGATAGTTAGGCTACAGGCAGACTCTTTACCTGGTTTAAGTAATGCTGTTAGTCTGAAGCCCATTTTAGTTAAAAAACAGGCAGAAAGATTATAGCTTTTATGGATATCTTTATTTATATGTGTATGGTGTATGCATATATATATATATATATATATATATATATATATATATATATATATATATATATATATATATATATATATATATATTTCTATATGAATTTTTAATTTTTTTTTAACTTTTATACATATATGTACTGTTATAAAGCTTATATTGTCATACAGGGGGGTGAGGTATCGTCTTCATTATGTGATAGGCTGGCTGTAATCATGTGTTTCACAAGAACTCCTATTTAAATATTGTATTTATCATTTTTATCATAGTGGCTGGCTGTAATCATGTGTTTTACAAGAACTCCTATTTAAATGTTGTATTTTTCATTTTTATGATAGTAGCATTAAGGAAGGGTGTTTATGACCCGTAAGCTTTGCAATAAGCATTGATTTGTGTCCTTTGGCATTGGATTTTTAGAGTTTGACTTCTACTATTGTTTCTTCACTCCATTTATTGCAGTATGGACTGTTTCTGTGAAGTCACACAGATATTCACAGAAAGGGTTTTCTTTTGGAGAAAGAGAACCCAAACTGGGCAAATCTTATTGGCATCATATACATCATCACATACAACATCATCTTGTCTTAACCCCCTCCCCCCATGCTGAGTTAATGGTTTCTGCAATGTGAGTTGCAGAACCACCCAGTGGCCTTTAGGAAATACCTGAGATTATCAGCAGGACCCCCCCCCCCACCTTCTCTCCTTTATTCATTTCCTGAATGAATGATGCAAAAATTGTTCCTAATTCATATACTCCCCTGCCTGGCTCCTTTTGTGCCCAGACCACTAATCAAAGTTGGGTTGTCTGGGTCACAGTCAGGGCTCTATCTCTCTGTACCACTGAGCTGGTCATACCTTGCCACATTCTTTGTAAACTGTACTTTCAGCTATTGCTTCAGCTTCCATGAGGCAGCTACCTAAGTTCTTTGAAGTACACTGACAGTTGCTTAATCATCTTGAACTGACTTTCAGTACTGCTAAAGGCCTTTGTATAGTTACAGCCGAATGTCAACATGAGTGAAATTTATCACATTTAGTGAGTAGGATCTTCTCCCATTTGTTTAAATTTAAAATATAGTCACCACCTAGCCAAAGCAAAACATACACACACACACACACACACACACACACACACACACACACACACACACACACACACACACACACACACACACACACACACACACACACACACACACACACACACACACACACACACACACACACACACACATGTGCACATGCAGACAGATATGCACATGCACACATTTTCAAATGGGTTTGAGATTCTCAAAACTACTACTAAAAATTGTTGTCAAAAAATGTTAGCATTGTTTGATATTCAGTTGGGGTGTCTTCTGTCATAGTCGGCATGCTGTCCCTGTGTTCGAGTGGGTTTCCTCCAGGTGCCCCAATTTCCTCCCACATTCCAAAGACATGCAGTAGGTAGATTAGACACTCTAAATTGGCCACAGATGTGAGTGTGCATGTAAGTGTGTGGTGTGGATAACTACCACTGCAGGGCTAGCTACCCGGCAGTGTAAACCTTGGTTCTAGATGATTGCCATCTTGTGACTCCCTGACTCCAATTGCAAAATTGGGGAAAAAGGGGTTGTGGATAGATGGATGGGTTGTTAAAATGAGTTTCCTAACTTTTTTATATAAAGGCAAGTTTGAGGTACATGAAGTAAATGTATTTGATGATGGCTTTTACCTAATTCTAGCCAATTACGCATGCAACAGCCACCAATGAAGTACCAATGCAATTCACCCTGCCAAAAGATTTATTTAAGTGCTCAAACAAATAAATAAATATTTTGGCACACTGAATTGTATTGGTAATTCATTGGTGGCTGTTGGATTTCTATTAGAGTTACTAGTTTTATACAGTTGTTCCTTCACAGGACATTATTTAATACTAGCCAAGTGTAATGTTTTTCTTTTTAAGCATGTGTGTCACCATGTATAAAAATTAAAACTGGTACATACTCACAGACACACACACACACACACACACACACACACACACACACGCATTGTTATCATGCAGTACTACCTGCAAATATCCCAGGATGCAGTGTGAACTGCGAATGCTTATTTCAAAGTCAAATCCTCCTGAATTCAATGGTAGACTGCAGGCACTACACAACTAAATGGTTTATTTAAGAGATAAAAGCATGTAGAATTTTGAATCATAATTTGCCCTTGGATTCTGAGACTGCTAGACTATGCTGACTTATCAATAGTACACTTAACCCTTTCAGAAATGCAATCCTGAAACACACAGAAACATAAAACTAATGGGCAGGATTCACGAAGGCTTGCACGGAGTGTAAGAGACGTGCAACACTCCATGCAAGCCTCGCGATCCAGGAACAGTCCTAAGCTCCGTGTAAGAGACCAGCTAAAACCTCTTACACGGATTGGGCGTGGACATGCTAAATACCTCACTTGCATCCGAAAGGTATGCAAATGAGGTATATTAGCGATCCACGAAGCAGAAACCAGTCCGTGTAGGAGACGTTTTAGCTGCAGAAATGTACTCAGTTGACAACTGAGTACATTTCTGCAAATTCCACAACGGAGCCATGTCAGCTCCAAAAAAAGGTTGCATATGACTCAGGCAGCATGCCAATGGCCAAATATGTGGCCATTGGCAATATAACCCAATGCCAAAATAATAAAATTATAATTTTTTTTTTTTTGGCGATCGCCGATGTTTAAACCCAGAGCAGCCCCGCGCAAACAGGCTGCGCTGTATAAAAACATAAAAAAGAAGGTTATAAACCCACAAATGTGGGTTTCATGCAATACATGGAATGCCAATGCAGGGACCAGCAGACCAATAACAACATGGCCACCGTGTAGTGGTTGCTAAGGGGGGAAGCTGAGTCTAAGACATGTAACTAAGCATTAGTAGGCAATCTCATGTAAATGAGGGTACGGATACTGAATCTCACAGTCACATAGCAAATGAGCACAGTCTGAGCAGTGTAAGAGATACATAAGGGGGAGGAATAGAGTAGGAGATAGGTGACATCACAGGGGGGAATGGTAGAAAGAAATGCAGTTCATTGGAGGCCAGTGTAACATGACAGATGACAGGCACAGATCATGGAAAGAGGTGTGCCACTAGATAAGTCATGGAAAGTCAAGAAATGGAAGGTGTACACTGTTACTTACACCAAAGTTTCTTGCTGGGCATGCATGCGCACGTGTGCGTGTCATGAAGCGCGAGTAGGACAGTGTGCACGCGTGTAAGGCAGACTGAGCATGTGGGGGCATGTTGGGAGATGTTTAACACTGTTTGCACGGGTGTGCACGTGTGTAGGGCAGGCTGAGTATGATGGAAGCTGTTGGCAGACATGTAGCAGTGTTTGCGCGGGTGTATGCACGTTTTAACCCAAATAAGTAGATTCTGAACTGTGTAAGCACGTGTGCGCGAGTGTAAGCCACTGTGAGCGTGTTTCTGATGGTATGCACGTTGCTCCCCCCAGAGGAAACAGAGAGGAAAAAGGAAGCAACAGAATTAATAGGAAGCTAGCAGGGATAACTGCTGAAGCTAGCAGGTGAAAACAATTAGAAGCAGGCAATTACACAGGCAGAATAGTAGCCCAGCCCAGCACTTAAAACTCTGCAAACAGTAGTGCAGGATGTTTCCCTTAAGAGACACTGCAAGACAGGAGTAAGCTAATAGAAGTGAAAACTGAAAAAGCTTCACTCAGAGCAGAAATGTTAGGGGCTGCCATAGCTGTCATAATGAGACATAGGCGACTTGCTGAGGATGGTGACAATGCAGATGGTGCCAGACAACCCACAGTGAGGAGACGGAGAAGAGTGTACAGGCCCAGGGTCACCTACCACGGGTTACATGAGCTGGAGATAGTAGAGTGCTATAGAGTGGACAGAGAGCTCCTGCAGCAAATTGTTGAGCTGTGCAGGCCACACCTCACACACAGAACCAACAGAGGGGAACCCATCCCAGTGGAAACCAAGGTATGTGTTGGCCTAAGAATACTAGCAACAGGTACCTTCCAGAGACCAACTGGCGATATGATGGGGATATCACAGGCATCAGCCTCCAGGGTACTGCACCAGTTCCTGGATGCCATGTCAGCACATGTTGGTGATCATGTATATTTCCCCAATGCCCGTGAGGTATTGGCCAGCAATATGCATCTCTTCCATCAAATAGCGGAATACCCTGAGGTACTGGGTGCAATAGACTGCACGCATATGCATCAAAGCACCAGCCGGTGAGCGGGTAGGGCCTACATTAACCGCAAGGGCTTCCCCTCCATCAACTGCCAGGTCATGTGTGATGCCCAGGGCATAATAATGAATGTGTGTGCTGGCTGCCCTGGGAGTTACCACGATTCCCACATCTGGCATTTGACGCAGCTGTACCAGACATTTGCCAATGGGGACATCCCACACGGACACCTAGTGGGGGATGCAGGTTATGCACTGGAGCCGTGGCTGATGACACCCATCAGAAATGCACACACACCTGAACAGGAATGCCATAATGAGGCACACGCACAAACACGTAATGTAATAGAGCGTGTGTTTGGGCTGCTCAAGTCACAGTTCTGGTGTCTGGACACATCTGGTGGAGCCTTGCAGTACACACCAACTACATGTACCCAAATTATCATGGTATGTGCTATGCTACATAATATGATCTTGCGAAAACAGCTGCAGCAGGACCAGCATAGGGCCGGGCCAAACAGCCCCCCACCATTGCCAAGGCCATCACAGGCAGAGCGTGACTCGGAGGAGGAACAACCTGAGCCTGCCCCAGTAGGCAGAAGGAGGCGTGCCCAGTATGCCCTGGCCTTGGCAAAGAGGCAACGCATAGCACATACACTGGCTCAGTAGGAACCCTGGGAATGATACCCCCTCTGACTCACTCAAATAATAACATGGATGCCTAAAATGACATGACCTGCTCACAAACATGTACAGGGAAGTGTAATATGTGTATCCGACAGAGGCAGCCCTGCAGCACCACCTGAGGCATGAATGCTATGTGTTAAGTAATGTAACACCATGTACTATATGCACACCTGAGCATCCTGACTAACATCCACCCTCACCAAGCATGAAGCCACAAAATGACGATGGGATGATCAAGTGCAATAACTGGCTGAAGTAATGCAGTCAGTCAAAGGGGAGCCAATGTGTTTCAGGCTGGGAACACATGCGGAGCTTGACATGATGCACCACCTGCTAGGGGTGGCATGCACCTATCATGCCATGCCCCATGGATACCGGCAAAGGCTGTCAGTACCCACAGCATGCCCTGAATAGGTAAGTCTCAAAACACAAACCCACCTTCATAGGTTCTACAAGGGATAGGAACCTAGATGTAATGCTACCCAATGACAGATGTATAAACAGCAAGATGTGTGCAGTGTAAACACACACAGTATGGAGAATGTAGATACCAGTCCTGTAATAGAGAACTGGGCAAGGCTCACATCAGCACCCTAACACTACCAGGTCACACCTCATACTGTGCTGTACAGCCGCAAAACATGGAACAAGCTACAAAAGGAGGGTGACTAGCAAGAAATGGCAAGGATAACCACACCCCATGTTGGTACCACAACAAGAAGCAGCATGGAATAGCCATGGTCAAATACCAATGGCTAAAACTGCCTCGCAGTATATAGCCTGCTGCAGACTACTGTCCTAATACCAGGAACAGCACCTGGCCTATGTCGGAATACATGAATATATCAAGCCCCCCAAACCACATTATATTGCTTGACTGAAAATACCCAGACATACACTGGTAGCATTGTACTAGCACCAACACAGTAGGAGAAAATTACCCAGATTCCATAAACCAAAATGCCCAGGAACAATGTACCACTCCCACAAGAGGGTAAGCATACTGGATGTGATAATCAGCAACATGTGTACTGGATGGCAAGATGAGAAGTGTACCCCTCACTGGTAAGACCAGACCATAGAGTAATCACACTGGATATACACATCCTGACCCCAGTCCCTGGCCAGAATACCACAGTGAAAAACATGTGTAAAGTATAGGTTGCAGCCCTCAAAACCGATGTTGAATCCACAAAAGGCCCTGTGCAAGTGCAGAATATGGGACACACCACAGAACATGTTATACAGGCATTCCATGAACACAGCCAGGAATGCTTGGAGTATGCAATCACAAATAACAACAACACACAATGCCATACACGCAGGCATCTGGCATGCTGGCCTCCAGCCATTACCAAACCATGCAAGAGAATGAGGAAGCTACCATGATAGAGCAAACATAAAAAGGGAAGTAATCACTGACCAGTAGTATGGCAACAACATATGTCCACACATACAATCCACTAAGTCCAGCCACAACAAGTAGAATCTGTGAATCCAGAGGCAATGTGACACCAGTACCAAGTACACAGACAACCACAACACCCCCCAATAAATACAAATATATGTGATAGATGCATCCATGTATCCAAACCAGAGGTTGAGCTCCAACAACTCAGTACTGTCAAAACTAGTCAGGAGGAGAAGGTAACCACATACACCACAAACCCAGTCCCACATAGACCTACCACAACTGTAAACCAAACACATAAACACAGACAAATATTCCCGGAGGCCTTAATTACAAACACACCACACCAACAGAAGCCTCCAAAGTAGATCACAAGCAACCACAACCGTCAAACATAGCACATGCAATGAATAGTACAGAAAGCTGGTGTGCCAAACAGTCACAGGCCAGAAGGAGAAACAACATGCCTGATACAGTCGTAATAGGTGTCTGTATAGGCAGACACACTGCTGTCCCACTCACCAGACTGAACAAGGGAAAGGGTAGAGTAAGCTGCTTGTAGGCTGCCACAAAATGCCACATAACACAAGTACGCAGGTCACCCCAAAGCAAGCAGAAATATGATGCACTCAATGTCCATGCTGGTGTGAATTACCTGAGATGTACCTCCCTGGTCAACATCAAAAGAGACATGGATGGTCCCTCTGAGTATGTACCCCAGGGTGGGATGACACTGGCTGTGTGCAGCATCCAACCCTCACCAAGAATGATGCCACAGTACAAACACAGAATGCTCATGTTTAACAGCTGGCACAGTTACAGCTGTCAGTCCAAGAGGGTCTAATGTGTGTCTGCTTGAGGTGTCAAGCATGACAAGCCATGCTGCTGTTCCAGGGATGGCTGTCAGCTGTTACCCATGTGCGTCTGGATACTGGATAAGGCCTTTGCCGCCTCCATAGAGCTGTATGTAGGCAAGGCCAAAAAGACTACCCACCACCCTAGAAAACATAAGTGATAGGAAACATAAGGGTAATGCTGACCAATGCCAGATGTGTCAACTGCAATATGCATGCCCCTGAGGCACTTCCCATTATGGAGAACATTGATGTCTGTGCAGTGACAGAAGCCTGCTGCAAGCCTAGTGATAGCACACCAGCACTACTAGGTTATACCACATATCATGTGTTATGGCCCCAACACCTGCACCAAAACATCAAAGGAGCGGGGAGTATCCATATGCAGCACAGACACCCATATTGCCAGGTAACTGACAATGCACAAAGCAGCAGACACCACCCATGTGCACATAACTGTAGTCAAAACTGCTGTACAGTCTGTAGCATGCGACAGACCACACTCTCACACACAAGAACTCCACCCAGACATCCGAAGACACTGGACAGTATGAATGTCCCACCAAATACCAGACAAGGTACACACAAATTACCACATAGGTGTCAAACCATTATGTATGCAAGGAGTAATCAGGGACCTAGGGACACAGGTCGACATTAATCTGTCATGTGACACCCACAATGCCAATGTGGCTATGAAGACTGTTGATACTGGACACCGTATCATGAAAGGATTCACATCAACATCAACAGAGGTCACTGTGCCGCTGTACTGTTCCCTTATCAGACCCATAATCTAGTACAATGACTCATATGGGATGTACCGTACGTGACACCTGCAGTGGTTTGGAAGACCTCATAGTTACCCCACCAACAGGATAAAGGGTGTGAAATATATGTCATATGCTGCCTGGCTGTAGACACCCCAGCTGACTGCAGTCACACACTGCCTACACAGAGGCATTGTATGTCTGTTGTACAAGGCCATGTCCAACACAGGAGTAATGGACATGCTACACCACAGGAAATCAAAGCCATTGGAGCTGTGAGAGTCACAGATGTCAGCCTCAACACATAATGAAATAAGATGTGCTGGAGGGACAGATACATAACCCATAGGCTCCCCACACCCAGAAACAGGATCCCAATACATGGTAGGCAGAGCCCCTCACTGACACCCTCAACAGGAATATTGCCAAGTGGATGGATGACCGTACATGTATACTGGGGTCCCCACTGTGTCACGACCAGACAGAGGCACAGTGAAGAACCTCATAAATGGCCATAATTGAACATAGCAAGGGGTGGCGAAAGACACACACACTCTGGCTAGGCTTACTAATGGCCTAGGGTGTCTAGCCTAGTATGAACCCATGAACCTATGAAGATACAAAACGTACAGGACACTAAGGATAATCACAAGGCTTACCCAACTGATGGTAGGAACCATGTTGGGCATCCACAGATATGCTCTGAATCACACAGATATTACAAACAACATACCAAACACACACACATATTGCTAACATACAACCTGTCATGTGTAGTGCAAACACCCCCCCAAGTGCAAAATACCTATCCCAGCAGACTGATGGTCCCCTGACATTGCAGATGCTGAGGTAACAGCCATCATCTGCAAAGCAGAACACACAGCAGCAAAGGTATGTGATGGTGTCCTGTGCTGAGGCCAACATGGACTCCAAGAATAATGGAATGCCAAATCACACTACTGCCCAATGTCAGCCTTACCACAGGATATGTACCCAAAGAGCAGTGTACAACAACAGTGGTCCATCACAACAAAGGTGTTGCCTGAATGGATACTCCAAACTACCACCCCAGGATCCTGACAAGCTTGTTCTGCACAGCTATGGAAAGGATCAGTATGTACCGCAGACAGAAGGCTATTGTGGACCTACTGATACTGGACCCTACACACTGTGGCTGTTGTAACTGCAGAACCGGCCCCTAAACATGTCTGACCCAGTTGAAGCAGTCATTAAGGTCATTGATGAGGGCAATGTGGTCCACACAGCGTAGCTGGACCGTGCACATGCTTCTAGACAATACCGTACGAGTTCAGTATGGATATGTTCACCAGCTTAAATATACACCCCTATGTCAGTAGAGGGGTTGCAAACCAGACCAAGGACAGAACTGACATGGTCAGACATGCCGCATCCATGTCAGACTACAAAGCGGATATGAGTGGCATCCCACAAGGCCTGGTCTTGGCCCCACCCCCGTTCTGTATATATGTCCCATAGGTATAGGCCAACATGGAAGGACTGTGACTGAGCATGTATGCAGAGGAGTACAAACAGCCCACCATATCCGACCCCAGCTGACACAAGCAACCCACAAAAGGGCCACCTACAAACAGACAACTGTAGCCATAGCCATGTCAGCAAGCTAATTGCAGAACTGTGTATAGACAACCACCGTGGATATACAGTAAGTGCCCACAAATTACCACACAGGTGTTAACCCATGAGGTACCTAACATGTAATGTGAGACCTGGGTACAAAAGGTGATAAATATCCTGCACTGGACAAACATGTGGCTGTAGTGTTCGCAGAAACATGTACCATATACCCACCCAAACATGAAGGTTGGCAGATGTAGATAAGGGGAACTCACTGTGGCTCTGCAGCCATCCTCCATCAGCATCACAACTGACTACAATAGCCCCTGTGGGATATACCGCAGCAGACACCTCCATCAACTGTAAAGTCCACAACAGTACCCCACCAGGGGTAGCAAAGAGCATGAACAGATGCCATGTGTTGCCTGAGTAAACAAACTGCAGCCCCACACACCGCCATCCTTCCCAGCTACAGGAAAGCTGTGCCTGATGTATGAAGCCATGTCCAACCTGGAATGAATGAACATGTTGCACCTTGTACAATCTGAATGGCAGTGAGCTATGCACATGAGAGACCTGAACCCCAGCACTGACATACATAGGACAAGCTGTACAGAATGATCCATAACACAGAAGGCACCCCACACTTCAGTAAACTCCTGGTACAGGTCAGCCAGAGAGCCACATATCGACACCCCTCAAGAGGCATCCTGATGAGTGTATGGGAGATGGTAGGCTACCCTGGGTATCACTGTTATGTCAGAGGTAGACGGAGGCACAGTATACTAACCATGACATATGTCATGGCAAACTCCAGTTACAATGTGTGTCGAAGGACAAACACACCCTGTGACTAGCATCAGAAATGGCCTAGGGAACATCGCTAGTGTGTGCCAATGTCCACCCATGTTGTGGAATACACTAGCAATGTTGGACGAGCCTGGTGTAGGTAGTCCATATCTGAACATATTGCAACATGGTCATATGTGCACAACTGGCCCCTACACAGTCTGTTGTGCTCACTATGAAGATGTCAAGCAGTCATAGGACTAAAGGCCAGGATACTGTCCACCACAGTGAAAGTACCGAACCAGTACACTATACGGTACTACAGTGTTAGGTCATTATGAAAGTATGTTGAGAACTGTCTGCAAAGTATCCCATGCAATCCCTGCAGGCACAGTATAATCCCTGTTGTGGCAGACACGAAGCAGTTGGCCAGTTAGTACACAACATGACACCCAACACACAATCATAAATGTGCGATATTGTCGAAGTTCACACACACCCAAATATGTGGTGGACTTCAGAGTGCAACATATGGAAAGCTCACACTGGGCATGCTCGCACACTTTGATAAATGAGGCATATGTCAGACAACATGCCATGGAAAGGCTGAACTGGGCATGCTCACACACTTAGGCCATATCTCCGTTTAGCAGTTGGCCACACATATCTGGTATTTGTGCGTGTCAGTCCAGGAACCAACCACAACACAGCAATCAGCCCAGTGCACACAGTAAATGACCACAGAGACATAAGTGATATAGTGGATCGCCGTCATATGCAAACATCTTCCACAGATACACAAGTTGGTCATAGGAACAGGGAATGCTATGGCAATAAAGACCTGCAAACAGTAGAACAGCACAACAAATATTGTGCATCCGACAATTGAACATATGGGTGTAGAGGTCAATACTAGGCTTCTTGCCCCAGGGAATGACAGCTCAGCCAGAGTGTGCTTGGCATCTGCATCCCCAGGATAGTAGGCTACTGTGCCACTGTAAAGTAGGTCACAGAAGGCAACATGTGAGGTTAGTGAGCTGTGCCTCTGTCAAGCAGGGGCACCGTGGAGGTCTCAGGGATTGAATGTGCTAAGCCACAGCCATGTTGTCGGTGTGTGCTGTGAGAGGGTTGCTGAGGATCTCTGACAGTAGGTGTCCATCAATAACAGACTGAGGGGAGCCCTATCTGCATTCTCTGGACGATTCCACTGTCAACACTGTGTTGTAATGAGTATGTGTGAATGAAGTGCCATGCGGAACTGTCCACAGATGTCCTCCCTCTGTGGGCTACAGCTCTGCAATGTATTAGGTCACTCTGTCTGTTGTACGGCATATATGGCTGGTGTACAGCTGACAGGTGTCTTGTTGTGGAGCAGTCATGGGTATATGTGGGATAGCATGACCAATGCAAACTGTACACATGCTCATAGAATGCAATTGTCAAGGATTATGCTGAGTGGCCAGTATAGTCCTCCAGCATGGGTCCTCTGAAGTCATCCACCCCAGTCTACACAAGTGTAGAGTCTGCTTGTGCTAAACACAGTTTGTGTGCAGTGACAACCTTGCCTGGGGTGGAGATGAGATATGGATGTCCAGGGAAAGGTGGGTATGGTCAGATATCAACAATGGTGGTCTACCTCTGGTGTGGAACAGTGAGTACCCACGTTGCAGATGGACAGGTGCAATATGTATTCACCCATGTGGCTGTGGTGTGTGGTTCTGCCATAGCACATGGACCCACAAATTGTAGTGGCTGTAGGGTAAAGTGGTAGAGGCCTGAGTAGTTCTCACACACAATATGCCTGTACCTGATGTTAACAACTGGAATGGTGTATGTGAATACCTGCATATCCTGGCACTGTTCCCAGGGTAGCTAAGTGTGTGTCCTGGATGTGGGTGTGGTGTTCTGTACTGGTTGTGTTGTGTGTTACAGGTCCTGTGGTCCCAAAGCATGGTATAGAACATAACCTGCCAGTGCGATGTGCATATCTGACCCTGACGTAGGTGGCTGCAAATGCATATATATGCTATCCCCCACCCGACAGGTAGTACTACATCTACATACCTCTGTAGAAATAAAGATGTCAGCACCCTATAAATACTACAGGTGCAGAACAGATGCCCAGTAATTCGGATAGTGCCTCTGCTAATGCGTCTCCCTCATGTGTCATAATATAGTTAGGTAGGGGTTTGAATCCTGCAAATGCTCAGTGTGTGTGTGTGTGTGTGTGTGTGTGTGTGTGTGTGTGTGTGTGTGAAAGGCTGTGAGAGGGAAATGTCCCTTTTGGCAACTGGGAAAACACACTACAGGATGCACATTCCCCTTTCTAAACACTGATGATGTCAGCACCCTATAAGTACAGCAGGTGAAGGGAAACCACCCAGTAATGCGAATAGCGCTCCGCTAATGCGTCCATCTTGAGTGTCATAACATAGTTAGGTAGGGGTTTGAATCCTGTACATGCTCAGTGTGTGTGGAGGGGGTTAGTGTGTGTTCAAGACTGTTTGAAAGAAGTATCCCTTTTGCCAACTAGGAGAATACACTACAGGATGCACATTCCCCTTTCTAAACACAGATGATGTCAGCACCCTATAAGTACAGCAGGAGAAGGGAAGCCTCCCAGTAATGCGAATAGCGCTCTGCTAATGCGTCCATCTCGAGTGTCATAACATAGTTAGGTAGTGGTTTGAATCCTGCAAATGGCAAGTGTGTGTGTTTGGATGAGGGGGGTTAGTGTGTGTGCAAGTATGTGTGAGGGAAATGTCCCTTTTGGCAACTGGGAGAACACACTACAGGATGCACACTCCCCTTTCTAAACACAGATGATGTCAGCACCCTATAAGTACAGCAGGAGAAGGGAAGCCTCCCAGTAATGCGAATAGTGCGCTCTGCTAATGCATCCGTCTCGAGTGTCATAACATAGTTAGGTAGTGGTTTGAATCCTGCAAGTGTGTGTGTTTGGATGAGGGGGGTTAGTGTGTGTGCAATTATGTGTGAGGGAAATGTCCCTTTTGGCAACTGGGAGAACACACTACAGGATGCACACTCCCCTTTCTAAACACAGATGATGTCAGCACCCTATAAGTACAGCAGGAGAAGGGAAGCCTCCCAGTAATGCGAATAGTATGCTCTGCTAATGTGCCTGTCTTGAATGTCATAACATAGTTAGGTAGTGGTTTGATAGTGGTTTGAATCCTGCAAGTGTGTGTGTTTGGATGAGGGGGATTAGTGTGTGTGCAATTTTGTGTGAGGGAAATGTCCCTTTTGGCAACTGGGAGAACACACTACAGGATGCACACTTCCCCTTCTAAACACAGATGATGTCAGCACCCTATAAGTACAGCAGGAGAAGGGAAGCCTCCCAGTAATGTGAATAGCGCACTCTGCTAATGCGTCTCTCCTGAGTATCGTAATGTAGTTAGGTAGGAGTTTGAAACCTGTAAATGGCATGTGTGTGTGTTTGGATGTGGGGAGTTTGTGTGTGTGCATTTCCGTATGAAAAACATGTTAGTTTTGGCAATCAGGAGATCACACTACCTGATGCACATTACCCTTTCAAAATACTGATGTTGTCAGCACCCTATAAGTACAGCCAGAGAAGAGGAACTATCTAGTAAACCGAATAGTGCGCTTTGCTAATGCGTCTCTCTCACGTGTCATGACTTAGTTAGGTAGGGGAATGAATCCTGCAAGTGTGGGGGTAGTAGGGTGTGTGTAAATGCAAGTGTGAGAGAACAGATCCTTTTGGCAAATACTACAATACACCAGATGCTGCATACTCCCCCAGTAAACACAGGGGATGTCACCACACTATCAGCACAGCCAAACAGGGCTAGTTGGCTAGTAATGCCAATAGTGCGCTCTGCTACTGTGTCTATTACCATTGTCAGAGTACAGATAGGTATGTTTTGGTAACCCACAACTGCCACGTGTGGTTGTGTCACACAGTATGACCTTGTGTGGGTCTTTGTACATAACAATGCATGCCATTGCCTAAACCAGCAATGGCATTGCACACATGATGTATGTGTGTGACACATACACATAAATACCTGTGACCTGCAGTAGTTACCATGTCTGACACATGCCTCGAGTGGATAAATGGTATTTGCAATGTATACCAATATGACTGTGTCTTACTGTGCAGGGTCCGCACGTGGTATGTCTCTATACAGTGTGGGTGTATATGGTGAAATACCTACAGCAGGGGATACACATCTGGTCTGGGCCATATAGTGTACATGTAGTCGATGTACAGGTGCTGCATGTTCCCACCTGTTGTGGTAGTGGTAACATGTCATTCCACTGCAATTCAGTGACCACATGCTGTGAACCCTTCAACTAGTGTGTTGTAGCTACAGTAATGCTCACACACAATGTTTGGCTGGATGCAGTCCAGCCATATAAACACAGTTCTTGAGACTGTCATATTGCCAGTGTTGTTATGGAGGATAGGTGGTCTTCCTGTGTATGGGAGGGTTGTGTGTGCCAGGCTATGAACCAGATGGCAGTCCGACACACTGTTAGCTGCACATGATTAGGCCCTGATGCTTTGTGCTGTGCCAACAACCTGGAGGTGTGTGTATCTGTGGTACCTTGGGATACCACCCCCCTATCCATGTGTGTTACATGTGTAGGGGATGACAGGCATGGTATGGGGCATAACCTGTCAGTGATGGGTAACACCTGTGAGCCATGAATCATGAATCTGGTACTGCACAGACATTGCAGTTCACCGTGCTGAGGACAGTGTCTGGTGCATGCATCTTCCGGTGTACACTGCTGTTGTTGTGTAGCAGCACTGTTAGTGTCCTAACCTGTGTGATACCCACGGAGGTGGCTATGTAAACCATGTCCTGCAGCATAAGGCAGTATGTGTGTACCAAGGAGCTTTGCCATTATACATCGGGCCATGGGTGTCACGTGCAAGATGACCCTTGCACATCATTGTGGCTTCTCTAGCATGTAAGCACGTGTTGACAGCCAGCGGATACCCTATGAATGACAGTGGAGACTGAGCATAATGTAGACATACAACACCCTTCCCACATATAGTGGTAGCATACCTGGTGAGGGTATGTTGGCAACCAACATCAGGCTCATACTGGCCTGTGCCACATGCTGAGAGATCCATTCTATGTTCCCTATCATGTAGTCCAGGGAGGTATGTCTCAGGCAGCCATACTGGCATGGTCAATGAGTGAGTCATATGTGTCCATGCCTCTGACTGACCTGTATGCATGTGTTCTGTGGTGGACCATAGTGCCCCTGAGGCATATCACTGTGACCTTCACCAGATACAGCCTGTTGAGCGGGACCCCAGTGCAGCACACAAGACAGGTACCTGACACGTCTGTAGCAGGTGTGTTGTGTAGCCCTACAGGCTGTGAGTGTGTGGCACAGGGGATGTGTGTGCCATGTGTGGCATGTGCTCTGTTCCAATGGAACATATGCCTGTGTGCCAGCTGCGGAGGTGTGTGATGCCCAGGCAGGCTGCTATTCTGAGTCCCCACGTATGCCCCAGTGTGTTCAGCATGCTGTCAGTGTGTGTCAATGTCTGACTTGTATTGTAGTCACTGTAATATATTTTATTTATTTATTTATTTATCCTACATTTGTTGACCGGGATAGTCCGACTGGATGCATGTCCATTTCAGGGAGGCCCGGGAGACAAGCTATGAGGGTAGCAGATACAGCATTACATAATACCAGCATTACATATTACAAACAGATTATTTACAGAGATTACATAAGTAAGCAAGTTAAACATGTTCCACAGGTTAATGTTAGTCCTGAGCACAAGTCAGGATTAAATTAAATTACACAGTAAAGTGGTTCACAGATTTTACACATTCGAGTTAGCCAGGCTTGATACATTGACATAGCCAGTTAAGTGACAAATGTTGTTTGAGTCTAGTGTTAAATTGACCTAAGGTGGACAGTAGGGTAATATCAGCTGGAAGTGAGTTCCAGGATCTACTTACAGAGTTTGCAAAGAGAGAATCACCGGCTGTGTTATTAAACTTGCTAGTCTGAATTAGTAGTTTGTTAGAGGATCAAGTGGTCTAGGATTGTTATAGGGGTGATAATATTTGAAGTGCAGGAGTATTGTCTGGATTATAGAGGATTTTATAGGCCATAATCAGTTGGTTATACTGTATTAGGCTGGGTATTGCAAGCCAACCAAGCTGATTTAGATTGATGCAATGATGTGTCCTAAAAGGCAGCCCAGTGGCAAACCTGGCAATGTGGTTGTAGCAAATTGAGTGTTTGTTAAGGACAGTCTTGTTCATATTCGAGAGTAGAGGGATGCATACAGAAGGGTTGAAACAAGGTGTGAGCGAGCTATGGCACCTTTAGCTGGAGGGGCTAGGAAGGCTTTAATTCTGTAAAGTGACCCTAGTTTTCTATTGATGGCTTTGATAATTTGGTTAACATGTAGGTCACATTTGAGATTATTGTCTATGATGACACCTAATAGTTTAGTAGATGGGTCGGGGAGATTATTGTGCCATCAGTTGATGTTATGGTAACGGTGAAAGCGGTAGACCTACGTGTTGGTGAAATAACAGCAGTTTAGTTTATTTGGGATTTAGGATCAGACAATGTTCAGAAAGCCAGTTTTCTATTGTATTAAAGGTGGTCTGGGTAGCTGACCATAACTCTACTGGAGATGTGGCTGAGCAGATCAGAGTAGAGTCTTCAGCATATTGGATACAGCTGACTTTTGGGATGACAGTATAAAGGTCGTTAATGAAGATGGAGAACAGCAAGGGCCCTAGTATAGAGCCTTGTGGTACTCTGAGGGTGTTAGGTAGAAGGTTAGAGAGTTTGTTCTGCCAGAGGCCAGCCTGCTGTCGACCATGCAGGTAGGATTGAAACCATTGGAAGGCTCCAGTATCTAGACAGTGTTTGCAGGGTGTGGATTACAAGTTGGTGATCAACCATATCGTATGCCTTGGAAAGATCCAAAAAGAGGGCTGAGGATATATAATTAGTGTTGCAAGTATGGTTTATGGTGTTAGTAAAGGCTAGGAGGCCTGAAGTAGTGCTGTGATGAGGACGGAAGCCATGCTGAGTGTCTGCCATAAGGCGATTTTGGATTAGGTGGTGCATGAATTGTCTATGACTAAAGTTTCCATAATCTTTGCAAGTGGAGAGAGTATAGCTATTGGCCTATAATTGGAGAATTCAGTAGAGCTGCCTCCTTTGTGAAGTGGGATTACATATGACATTTTCCAGATGGTGGGAAATTTAGATTCTACCATGGTTCATTTGATTACCTTTGAGATGGGGTAAGCAATAGCATCATCTGATTTTGATAGGTACCGGCAGGAGTTGATCAGCAGAAAGTGTAGTGGGTTTCACCGTTTCAATCAAGGTACGGAGAAGTGAAGTGGCGACTGGTTGGCAGCTGAACGCAAGGAGCTAGGAGGTAGATGGCTAGCTAGGGCCTGAAATGTCTCCGTAAAGAACTGGTCAAAACTATCAGGAACATCTTCAGGGGTATTATCAATAGTAGCAGCAGGGATTGGGGTTGACGTTTGTCCAGGATGTAGTATATATGACATGCCACCTGACAGGGTATGGCATTACTGGGTTCAGAGAGCCCAGTCCCCAGATTGGCTGTGTGGTGGCATCCCACACATGTGTTGTATGTTCCTGGCCAAGGGTGATGGCTGACTGCATACATGTGGCAGCTGTGACATTGACACATGACTCACATAAACCACAACTGGACCATAGAGGCGATTCACAGGTTACCTTTGCACATGCTACCCTAGTAGTGTGATTGCCATGGTGAGTACCAACACATAGGGCCAATGGGGAACAACATACTGAAGGTGTGTATGTGTGGGTGTACCGCTACTGTTTCATAGCACTGACATATATGACTGCACATGTGGGTAAATGCCAGGTAAGATGTGTGCAATGTGTCACAGGCAACGTACATGCGTACAGGACAGACAGTGACGTTCTGTCATGTGTAAAGTTGACATACGTATCGTACGCTATGCAGATGTCACTAGAAGTCTACAGAAGCACTGTAACTCTGCATTGCAGGTGTAAGCAGTGTTCCAGGGAACCCCAAGCAAACATGCATGCAAACAAAGCTACAGTAAACAGGGCTGGAAGTAGTGCATTGTACAACAAAGAAGGGGTAACAATAACAGTAAGTAACAATGCAAATATGTAGGCACTATCAACATGTACCCAGGAATACACAGCGCAGATGCCCATGGTAGAACTGATATTATGTCATAGTTATTTGTGATTTGGATTACATTGGTACTGCACACATATCTACATGCGTGAACATCCACATGGCATAGTCGTTGTGGGCAACTTGACACCATTACTGTACATGTCCACCATTGCATATCACTACTTGCGTTAGCTTTCCCCTGTGCTACCCATGTATGCGGCTATCTGTTGACAACCTTACCACCGGCATGCAATTATGTGCAGCTGTTATACTTTGGTATGTACTATGGGTGCAGATAACAATTCAGGACATTCATACAGTTACTGCAGCAGGCATGCTGGGATAAACACACAGTCATAGCAGCACACTGTACTGTTACCAACATGATACTACTAATACACTTCTATGTAGTCACCCTGTGCATCAGCAACGTGTTTACCTGTTCCCGCAATGATGTTGGAGATTGCAGGAGGTGGCACAGTGTCATCATATGCACAGGGTGTGGATTAGGTATGCCTGAGTCAGCCACTGATACCACCAATTGACATGTGTGTGTATGTGTGTTGGTGAGGGGCAGCAGTACAGGGTGGGGCAGTGTTGGTGCAGTGTGTGCGTGTATGTGGTCACCCTAGGTGTTAACATTTCACATGTGTGTATGCACGCACACAGTTCCACCTCATGGCTGCCATATACAGGGGTTTGTGGACAGCCACAGACTGCACCTGGCAGGCCATACAGATCAGTGTCTGTGTGCACGGACATGGTACCTGTGCCTGGCAGGGGTGCTACGGACTGTATCCAGTACTAAGCCAGACTGGGTACTGTCATCAGAAGTGGGAGTGTGTTGACTGGACACAAGTCCCTGTTGGGACTGTCCAGAGCCATGTGCACGTGGTCTCCTGGGGCGTTCCGATGACAGCACAGACCCAGCATTGCTGGGGCTGCTGCTGGCACTATGAGGGCGTGCGCGAGCCTGTTGTCATCCGCGCCGACTGCCAGCTGCTGCTGCTGCCGGCATACGGCCACGTTGATGCCGCAAACACCCACCATTGCCCTGGGTCATGGACATCTGGTTGTGGAACTGCTGTAATATGTCCCCACAACGTCTGTCTATGACATCGGTGAAGTTACGGATAGCATCCGCAATGTCACGCATACTGTCTGTCATGGCTGTGCGACATGCTTTCAGCTCCCTCAGACCCTGTCTGGTGTACCTTTCCATACGTGACTGTGCCTGCATGACAGTCCGAAACATAGCTGAGGTTGACAGACCTCTTTGAGCACGTCGTCCAGAGGCAGTATGCCCACGGATGCTCCCACGAGAACCCATGGGCAACTGTCTGTGTGGTACCATCGGAGGACCCTGCCCATGGCTGCTGTGTGGGGACGCATGTGCCACAGGTACCACATTACCCTGTTCTATGCCCACTGTATCCTGTCCATCACCTAGGGACAATGGTGACAAAGGATGTACTGGCAGGATGACTGTGCACAATGATGGGGTTGACAGCTGTGGCTGACCAATGGCGGACCCTGACACACCTTCCTGTACCATTGCACAAATATCATCATTACCAGAAGCCGTGGCACAGGATTCAGGTTCCCTGCTGCAGGTCACCAGAGCAGCCCCAGAACCTGTGGGAGGAAGACAGGAAACACAGTTTACAGTCTCCAGACATTGTTACCAGTGATGCACTTCTACACACATGCACACATGCACACATGGACACATGCACACATGCACACATGGACACAGGCACACATGCAGACATGCACACGTGGACACATGCACACATGCACACATGCACACGTGGTCACATGCACACATGCACACGTGGTCACATGCACACATGCACACATGCACACATGCACACGTGGTCATGTGTACACATGCACACATGCACACATGCACACGTGGACACAGGCACACATGCACACATGCACACGTGGACACAGGCACACATTCACACATGCACACGTGGACACAGGCACACCTGCACACATGCACACATGCACACATGCACACATGGGCACAGGCACACCTGCACACATGCACACATGCACACCCCGCAGTATACACACAGAGCACTACTGAGTTACACTACTGTTACTAGCATTATCAGGACTATTATAGGTTATGTTAAACACACTCACCAGCATGGATGGCCTGCCTTGCTGTAACCCCAGAGGGACCTGCAGAAATGATGAGATTAATGTCAGTGGGCACAACTGTGCCATTGATATTGCATATGATACAGTGTACAGAACAGTCAAGTGTACATATGGCATATTACCTGCACGCTCCATGTCGTGCTGCTTTGTGGAACCAGCCTCCATCATAATGCAGGTGTACTGCTGTTGGTGTTTTGAGGCTGGAGCCACAACACTTAGGAGTAGCCCCTCCAGTCTGGTGAGGGGGGGTGTGGCCACCCCACCTCCTGTGGCAACCTGTTGCCTGTGGATATCTGATGCACGCTGATGGACACTTTGGATTAAATCACTGCAGTGATGTTGTACCTGCTCATATGTCCTGTTATGCATGCCAATATCATTTACCCTACGGACAAGGTCTTGCCACAGTGCAGCCCTCTCCTGCTGATTCTGACTGGTGCGGGAAAACAGGATGTCATACTCCCGCACCAGGCTCTGGTGGATCTCCTCGTCTTCCGCCACAGAGTAGGTGGGGTTACGCTGACGCGCCATCTCCCTGGAAGAGAACACAAACAGGATATCAGCAGACCATGTCAGCAATATATGGCACACATACTATACATGATACTCATGTGTAGTGATATACTACTACTCCCATATGTTGCATGTGTGTGTGTTGTGGTGGATACACAGGTACATGGCCAGATATCAGTGCTCAGTCAACATCTGTGCAACAATACCTGCCACATTCCACAGAACATAGTGTCATGCCCCATTGGTCAGCACACACTGACAGGTGCAATGCACAACCTCACTCTGGGGGTTCATCCCAAGGTACTGTATGTGGGACACCGTCCACTACTGTGATGTGGACAGAAGTTACTCGGCCTGGATATACATATCCCACCACCACCACCAGCACAGTAGACTACTTTGATATGTATGTGATTAGACAGTTATTCACTTGCTGGGACTGAGATGGTATCCATGCAGCACACTGGGTCAGTGGAAGCCACAAGCCACACTGCTGACCCCTTTGCAAATGCTTACCATGGACATGCCACAGATTGCATGGAACTTGCACACACATTTCTAACCCAGACCCTATGCACAAAGGTTAGGCATCCTGTCCGGTGGACCCCAGACAGAGGCAGATTGTATAACAATAGCAGGAGGCTACTGCAGGACAGAGCACATTCACATTAAGGGAAGGCATCTGTGGTCAGCACTGGTACTACACTACGGTCCATCATAACAACGGCCACGGCCTACTCTGGGAGGGAAATGGACACAAACACTATGGATGACTACAAGGCCTTCTTCAGTTATGTTACACATATGGACCACATGCCCCAGATATGCTCTGTGTTAATACACACCTACTTAACATTTACCATACACACGGATATTGGCAACAATTTTGCAGACATGTTCGGTGCACATATCCCCCCTCCTTCTCCCCCACCAGTTGAAATATTTATCACAGCTGGATGTAACCTCTCTATCATCTCACATGTCCAGGTGAGGGCCACCCTCAGCAGAGAAGAACACACAGCATCACTGTGACCTCATGGTATCCCTGGATGAGTGCTACCTGCACTCCGAGAGGACATACAACCGCATATAACACTGATAATTTATCTTGGCTGTACTACAGGATATGTACCTGGACAGTGGCATACAGCAACAGTGGTCCCACACCACTAAGGAGGCACCTCAACTGACCCTGGGAACTACCACATCATATGCATAACCGGCCTGGTCTGCTAAGCTATGGAATTATGCAGTATGGGATGCATATGCAGTGATATCGGGTACCTGCAGACACTTGTTCCCAGCCAGTGTGCCTTTGTGATGGGCTGATCCTGCCTTTTGAACCTGGCTGACCTTTCAAAGCAGTCACTACAGCCATTGCTGGGGCAACGCACAGACAACTGCTGCCAGGATCATGGCCTAAGACTGATTGACATGTAATGTATGGTCATCCCCTTTTGGTGGAACTATGTACACACAACATATCACATGGACATACCTATGGATACAGACCTATGACACATTTGGAGGGTTCATAGTATGCACACTATTAACCTGCTACTTTGCATTACCTGTGTTTCTTGCAGCTGGTTGCGTTACCACTGCTTCTGCTTGCTGCTGCTACTGTCACTGCTGACAGCTTCAGGTGACAGAGTCACAGTGTATAATTTTTTTTTTTTTGTTCTCTCTCTCTCTCTCTCACTTTTTGCTCTCCCTCTGTCTGCTTCCAGACAGTGCAATGAATGTATTGCATGTGTGGAGTGTTAGCACTAGATGCTTTTGTAGGTATCTGCATAGGTCCATGTGATGGCTTCTGCACCAATTGTAAGCCAGCATTTGCTAATTGCATACAGCCAGTTGTGTACTGATTGCAGTTCTCACTGTGATTTCAGGTCAGTGCTATAAAAGGGTATGTGGGATAGGCATTGCCCTTTCAGATTGTAAGGGCGGGGACCATGCTGGTATGCTGTGGACAGTGTTATGTGAGTGTAAAGGTTAGTATCTCTCTCATGATTCAGGCTGTGTTGTATATTCACATTTCTCCATTCCTCTCTCATGTTCCCTGTAGCAAGTGTGTATGCACAATGACTCCTACAACTATATATAGATATATATTTATATATATATATATATATATATATATGTACATATGCATACATTTATATATGTACTTTAACTGACATTATTATCTACAAGCTACCAACTAGCATGGCTGTTTCTGTTCACATACTACTATTATGGAAATCCAGTAGTTTTGACAGTAATTCTAAATGACATGCTTTGTGTACTATACATCCTATATTCCCTTTACATTCATCTCTACTATTACATGTTATATTTATTTTAGCACAATGTTCTTGTATAAGAGTCATGGCTTAGTGGTAGGTCATACAGACTAGTGTTTTCAAGTTTCTGGGTTCGGGACTGACAGTGGGATTTTATTTTGCTTTTGAACTGAGTACAGGACCTGTCAATCAAAGTGACTAAGGCACTTTTAAGCAGTTGTAACCGGGTTAGCGCTGGTTTGCGTGGAGCTCACGCATGCGCACTGGCGGTTAGCTCCGCGCGCACAAGCGCACACATGCTTACAACAGCTTAACGGTGCTTACTCTGGCGCACACCCACGCTATTTTCTTTGAAAGAAAAGAAAATGGGGAGACAGGGAAGTGGTGAAAAAGGGGTCACAAAGAGGGTAAGACAGTAGGGAAACAAGCTTGGGATTTGCAAGAGGGATGTAGGTAAGGCCCATAGCTGCCCATTTCTTCATCAGCAACAGCTGTGCATATGTATGTAATTTGGTGTGACATTTGAAACCTTCCACCCCTGAGAGAGGTGTCAGGACAACAATAATACTTGTTGTACAGACAATTGTAATTGATAGATTCCATGTCCAGCAGACATGTGTGCGGAATGGGCAGCTATGTATGGGGTGTAATTTTTTTGTGGGTACAGAGTGCCCCCTTTTTTTTTTTTTTCTGGTGAGAGTGGTATGTCAGGTGAAGGAAGTTGGTACAGCTGGGGAGGTAGGTTGGGTAGGTAAACAGACAAGACAAACAAGATGCATACAGGGGCGGTGTATGTCACGTGTGGGGGGGTTACACAATTAACGGGGATGGAGGTTTGGATATCCAGAGCCCATGAGCCCACAGATGGCAACAGTGGAACTGATATCCCCAACCATAGGCAGTTGCCACTGTTCCTTCACTGCCCAGGATGGGGCTGTGCTGGGGGCTGTGTAGGCCGGGCAACAGGCATGCCCGTTAGTTGCGCCACCCATGCCTCAAGCTGGCGTAGGGGCTCAATAACAGAGTCCCGAATCCCCTACACACCACAATCTGGATGCTACGGAGGGTGAGTGGTGGTTCTCCTCTGGCCACACTTGCAGAGGGGGGGCGAGCCCCATCCCCTGCAGTGTTTCCACCTGCAGGTGGCACAGGGCCACCGGAGGAGGGTCCGGACTCGGCACTAGTGCCAGGTGCACTCGCCAGCTGAGGTGGGAGAGGTGGGTCCACTGGAACCCGCCTTCCCTGTTGTCCTATGTTTTGCATTATGTCATGACAGTTTGGGTTAGTGACATATAATACCATTTACAATTAGTTGTAACAGCATGCATTAGTATTCCCATTAACCAAACACCCAGATATTCACACCACTGAACAGCGTGCATAACACATGCATAATTTGAACAGAAATACACAGTCCAACAACAACATGCAGGGTTAATTGATGGCAACAGGCGATCAGGTTTGGATGTATGAACAGGGCAGATGCATCAACGGACATGCAAATATATATGACCCAACAGGACAAACGTCCAGGGGTGTTAATTGTGATTACACATACCATTTTCACGTGGAATGAGTTATATGTGGTTATAGGGTGGGGTGAAGAAAATAATATTAACACCTTCGAATACCAGTACATATGCTGTGCATATCTAATAGCTAGAGTTATATACACACTACTGTTCTAACTACAGTTTCCTATATGATAACTATTTCAACTTGGTGATAGGACTGTTACTGCAACATCAATATACATTTTATTGTTCTTCATACACATTCATATCTAGCTTTGTTCAGCTACATCATCCTGCTATATTTGCTTTATATAGCTGTAGACAAGTGTGGATGTTTGGTATATCATACAATCATCCTATCTGCATATTGCAGACTGAGAGCAACATATCCAGATTTTGGGATACACATTCCAGATGCAGCAACACTTTGAATAGATTTTGCTGTTTGGTTTTGATTCTCACATGCATTTCATTCTGTCTTGACTGCAGTATACATTATTCAGGGGTTATTACTACTGTATTGCTGGATTCATGACACTTTTTCACACTCTCTCACTTGCTTTCATTTTACTATTCAGGATGGTACTTACTTCTAGGCTTAATAACATGTTTTACCTGTAGTTATTACAATCCTTTCCAGCAGTCTCACTTCTGTCATGTTTCAGTATTTCAACAGGGATATATTTCACACATGTGATTTCATCATCTTCTGCAGCTATACATTTCAGCCTGCTGCAGGTTGTGTACTATTTTCTTACAGGTAGGGCATTTTTATTTCAGAATATATGTCAGACAGTTTCATTTTTCGGTTTAACTTACAGGCTGAAACACACTTTTGTAATCAAGCAATACTTGCAGACACTTTCACACTGTTACTTGCACATTTTATTCCTTACTGACTACACTGCACTCTTTTGCTGACTGTCATACTTTTATATTTCTTTACAGTTACTGGTAGTGGATTACTGACCTGCCTGGTGGCGCAACCGCACCAGCCTATCGCCATAGGCTCTGCGGTTCGCAGAACAGACACCTGCAGCTGTAATATAAATGAAGTAATATTGGAATACACATCTCCATAATATCAGCTAGTTTAATTTCTTACATACATAATTAAATGTAACTTACTCAGTAGTGGGGCGTTGGGTGTTTGCCGGGCCTCCTGGATCCAAAGGTTCAGTTGGTCCTGCTTGCATCTCTTCAGGTCCGCATGGTGGTGACGGACCTGCTCACCAGTCCTTGGAATCCCTGTGGCATTGGTGAGATCATGAGCCAACCGGTCCCACGCCTTGGCCCTGTATGCTCCCCAGAGGACCTGGCCCTGCATGAGTTGGGCCTCATGATTGTGGACTAGGAGCCAGACCATGTACCTGGACTCCTCAATGCCCCACCTCTTTGCTCGAAAGCAACTACCCTCTCCTACTCCTGTCATTCTGCCTGCAGGTCAGTTCTACAATCGTTTATGCTGTGTATTCCCACCTATGGGGCTTATATAGTCCGTTTTTCCGCACATATCTGTGATTGGCCATTTTGGAATTGTATCAACTTCAGTAAACCTGCATTCTCATGCTCCAGTTTGTATTCATTCCTATATATTAGCTATTATTGCATTTCTAGGTACTGCTGTCATGGCTTAGTGGCTTGGTACCTTGACTATGGTGTATAGTATCCTGGGTTCGAACCTTGCCATTGCTTTTTATTTTTCATGACTGTCTAGACATGCTGAGGGGTGTGTCTGTGTAAAGGCAGTTTTGATACGGCTTGCTCAACGTTGCCCGTCGGTTAGCTTGTTTCCGCGGTGTGCAGCTCCGCACAAACGGGGTACGCTGCTTTAAGCCTCATTTGGCTATCGACACGCATATTACGCTCAGCTCAGTTAGGGGCACATAGATTTAGCGTGTTAAACCACTGCTCAGCTACCGGCACTCATTTTGCACCAGTTAAACCACTGCTCATCTACGGGCAGATGCACTCACTCTGTTAAACTGTAGCTCAGCTATGGGCACATCTGGCATTTTTTATTCTTTTGTTACCTCACATTTCTTCAATATAAATGGGCTATTTCATTACATTTTACATAAAATGTGGTTTTATGTGTACATATTTGTCAGGGACTTGTTTCCTGCTTATTTTGCTAAAAATAAAAATTGGTGTTGTGGGGGCTCGAACCATGAATGCCTGCTCTTCAGCCAACATCTCTACCGCTACGCTATTGCTTCCTGGCTTATTTTGCATATTTAGTTCTTATATGCTTTCCCACTGACTGCTAACTGTAGCTGCGCTTACGGGCACGCCAGCAAACGAAGCACTCACGGTTAAACATTTTACAATTTAAAAAATATATAACATGTTTATTTATATGTTTTCTGTTCATAGTCTGTGGGGGCATGTGTTGTGTTCTGTTTATTCACATTTCCGTGGACTCTGTCGTGGGTGTTTACTTTGGGAACTTTTCCTCTTCTGGGGGCATGTCCGCTTACAGGGCTCGGCCTATGGACACGCCCCCTACTGTCTTACACGGACCGTGTTAGCCTTAAGTGTGATTCAGCATGCTCTCATGAATATGCAATGCATGCTGACATCACTCTGTTTAACTGCAGCCTCCTTGTATGAGTTATAACTCTTACACGGAGACTTCGTGAATCCTGCCCAATGTCTTTCGGCTTTTCCCGGTTAGGGGTCGCCACAGCAGAACTCTGGTCTGCTAATGATTGGCAGTAGATTTTACAGTGCCAAGGTGCCAGCCTGACACCCAACTTTCAAAGAAGGCACATACACACAGAAACATATTAACTTATTTTTATTTTACAAGTTTTTAACAATTTTGAATGACAGATGCTATATTTTTAGATTAGTTTTCTTTTCCCTAAATAGTTTTGCTTTGCTTCTAATTCTTAATGGAAAAGATTGAGAGCTATTCTGCTTTTAGGTAATGTGTGTGTGCATGTGTGTGTGTGTGTGTCTATACATATATATATATATATATATATATACATATGTATATATATATATATATATATATATATATATATATATATATATATATATATATATATATATATATATATATATATACATATATATCTATCTATATATATATATATATATATATATATATATATATATCAGGTGATACCTAGTGTTTATCTTATTTCTCTGCTTCTGCAGTATATTCTTAGACACACAACTGATATAGTTAATAAGAAGAACATTTTGACTGAGCAGAATGGGAATTCTGACATATCACAAAACTAGGAATACCCTTCAGAGAACATTGGTTAATTCACGAATGCACATGCATTTTAACATATTTTGGCACTTTACAGATTTGACAGTAGAAGTTCATCATTAGCAAACTTTATTTCAGCCACTAGCTGTTAATCTCCTTAAGTGTGTATACTATCTAGCAGCCCAGAATCAACCAAGAACCTAGGAGCCATTCATTACACAAAGGTATCTTAAGTCTTTTTTCCTTCATCAAATGCTATTTTATGTTTATATATATATATGTATATATATATATATATATATATATATATATATATCGATTCTTAAGTAATGTTTTTATATTATCTCTAATTTGTTATAATTATTTAAACTGCAACTGTTTTTGTTTTATTTTTGAAGATTGTAAAGTTACTCTTCTTAAAATGTTTTGCAAATATTTGGAGTTTTTTTACCCTGGGCCTCTCCTGAAAATGGGCTTCAACCCAGCTGGACTTTCCCTGTAATCAAATGTCATTAAATAAATAAATAAGTGTATTATGATGTGTAACAGAGCAGGATGCTTTTGCCAATGATTCACTTTCTACATGCCATACTATTGAGCTATTCACATCTCCTACTCTTTCCCAAGCAATGCACTGTATATAGATCAGAATCCCTTGTTTGTGCATTTCTTCTTTCATTTTATGTATATATGCCAAAGTATTAGAGACCCTCATCTACAGCAGCCCCTTACATCCTCCCCTTTAATTTCTGCAGTCTTAAATTGCTTTTGAATGCATGAGCTTTAGGGGGTTCATCCAGGACTTCAGAGGTGACTTTACCAGTGTCATATATAATGACAGGATGACCTCAGTGTCTCCTGAATTAGGTCCATATGGAATGTATCCTAGCATCTAATTGTCATTTGTCACTACCCCTCCACATTGTACAGCATGATTCAGCTTAGAGCCAATTATTACCACAAACCTTTTTTTATTTTTTTTTCCTGCTTAATGTCAGCCCACCAAGACAGTATGTTTTCCATGAATTCCCCACTCCTTTAAGGCGGAACATTTCTCCTTTTGAATTTTGAAATGCTGAAGCATAGACCCGTAAGACTAAAATTTCAAACTTTTGGGTGTAATTATACTTGACCATGAGTTGTTAGAATGTAGGGTGTTGAAATTACACTGGAAGGATGTGAGAAGAAAGCCCTGTGCACTAAGTTGTTTGAAAAATCCCCTGAAAAAGAATAGCTTTTAAAATTTGTTTTCAACTCTATTAATCATCACCTTTGCCAAGGCACAGGATCAGATTCCTCTACCCTGCATGATACGTTAATATAACTAGACAAAAAGTGGATACAAGAGTGCAGCATGTTCTGTCATACAGGACTGAAATAAATTGTTATACCAACTGAAAACATTGGATGCAAAGGCCTGTTCAAAGTACAGGAGCACAGTATTAAAGAGGTGCATATTTCTACTAGGAGTCAAAGTTAGGCCCTTATTTACAAAAACTGGTTAACAATAAACCCCACTTTTACAGATCCCAAAATGTGACATTGCTGAACTCCTATCAGTCCTCAAAATCCCAACATAAAGTCTCTGTGTATCTCAGATATATGTATTCCTCCTGGCAATAACAGTTCAACAGAAGAAGGTATCTTCTGCTGGATGTCCATCCATATTTTACTGGAAGCTATCATACTATGCGACCTCAGCATAGACTGTCAGCTCATAAAGAATGACACACTTTCACTTATACAGCCTTACAAAGCTAACCACCTCCATCAATAAAATCAATAAAATGTCTGACAGGTACTTGAGCTTTATCAATACTGTGGCCCAGCGTAAGTGGGACATATTAAATCTGTACCACTTGATGCTGCCATCTCATACTTTAATGAAACATTTATAAATATTCTTAACAGCCCAGACCCTGTACGAATAAAACGAGTCGAATCAAACCCTGCATCATTGCTAACTAAACTAAGAATGTTATGCTTCAAAGTGACAAGGCCTGGAAAGACTGGTGTAAAAGCAGAACACAAAATGCATTTCAAACATTTAGGCATTTCAGAAATGTTGCTAAGGACCACATTAAAGTGCATAAACAAACATCACCTGGTAATGCTGATAATTCTGCTGGTAACATTTTATGAATATCTTGTTGGAAAATTAATACATTTAAACAAAAGTCTGTGCAGATTTCAGGACTATCTGCTGGATGCTGAGGACAGCAAGGTGTGTAATGTTCAAATAAAATTAAAGAACAGGTTTATATTAAAGCATGATATGGTTTAATAACTCATAAAGGTATAATTGAAGATTTAGATATCAAACATTGCTTGCTAGGTAGTGCACATAAAAGAGGTTATTTAAAACCCTGTTATTTCATTTGGTTGTGAGATTATTTAGTTGTTTTAAATGATAACTGACAGAGGTGCATATACTGACTGTGGTTTGATGGCTTTATCCCCAGAGAAAGATCCAAAGTGTTATACCATTTTTTCATAACCTGTTTTAATGAAGTAGTCTCTATCTATCTATCTATCTATCTATCTATCTATCTATCTATCTATCTATGTATTATCTATCAATTTATCTAACTAGCTATTTATCCATGTATAGTGTGTGTGTAGAGGAAACTAACAGGTGTTTTCTCATGCATACCAAATGTGGGCCACTCTGGCATAAATCGTTTTTGTCCTGGCTCCTAAATCATGGTGCAACTGTTTTAACTTGGTCTTTTTTGATTTTTAATTTGGTGATATCCTGATCCAACATTTTTTCTTTTATTTATGCATGCATTTATTTACCTCCTTATTTACTGAGTTAGGTAGGATGCCTATGTCCCAAGGGTCTATTTGTTGCCACAGGCTTGTTATATACATATTAAGGAAGCTCCTGCTGCTACTTGGGGGCCAACCCCTGTTATTCTTCCCATTGTTAAGTAGTGTGATAAACTCACCAGCTGTGACTTATATCCCTGCAGCTGGTTATTTTTCTGTGCCTGTCACATACATGTTTGAATCCCGTCAGTGTGCAGATTGGTCCATCTTCCTGTGGCAGGGAATTCCCTTCATTTTCTCAAGGGTATTATGGGACAGCAAATAGAAGGCCGCAGTGGCAATTATTCAGTATTATTTTATGTAGCTATGAGCCAAGAACACCCAACAGAGCAATAATATGTCGGTGAGCTTTCTTTTTCTAGAATATTTGAAATTTGGCTTAAATAGCATGTGACTGCATACACATAACAATACACACGCTATATAACCACTGTAAAAATTTTGTTTTCCTACATCACAAGCAAAAACAGGAAACAGAATCTAGTTGTGTACAGTGATATATACACTAAACACACGTGGATATTTCTGCAATGTACATAACAAAATGCAGTCAGTTAAAAATATTCAGTTTCTGAATGGCAAAAACTGAAAGCTATTGACATTTCAATAGAGGAAATTTAGGACTTGCAACTGTTCAAGGGCATGTCAAAATTTCTGTTCTGATATACCATAAAACTCCAGAAGTTCCCTCTTTGCAAAAGGGACTCCACCAAAGGGAAGTCCCAGAGTGCTTTTTTGCAACTACATACTGATCTATTTTCATCCTGCTGTCAGGAGTTGATCATGGGACTTTGAATCATGTTTCTCTAAATACCTTCCTATTTTGTTATTTTTTTTGTCATTAACTCACTTAAATGATAGTGCTGTCATTCAAATGCAAATAAAGTGAACGAATAATGTTCTTCTATTTCTAGGAGGAGGATTACTAATGAATGGAACCAGATTACGGGGTAGGTGGCAAACACCTCTGTATTTGGGGGTCTGTAGCTTTAGCTGACAGGAATGGAAGCAGTTAATATGGTGGTGTTTCAGTAGCTATAGTTACATGACACATCATGAGGAGGTACAAGAGGCAATCCACCAATGTCTGTGTCTTTACTATTATATGCTACACCTGGGATGGCACTTTATTTTTCCTTAATAGCACTGACATGAGTGCAGGATATCAAGATAGACTTATGTCATCTACTCTACCTTACCCCCTCCTAAGCAAAATTATTGCATTCAGTGAACATGCAAGTTGATGCATTACTTAAGATATCAGAAATGTGAGGAACTGTGGAATTCCCCTTAGAAGTAATACACATCAACTGTATTAAGACAAAAAAAAAAAAACTCTACAGAAAGTTTTGTTTTATGGAAAACTGAAAAATGTTATTGTAACAATACACAAAACCTCAGAAAGTTCCAAGAACTTTCAGGTAGGCTGAACAATCTGCAGCAATATTTTTTTAGGAAATATTGGAGGTCTTTATATTTATGAGAAACAACATTAAGTGCTTCCTGTGGGACCAGTCTACAGGATTCATTCCTGCTATACAGCACATGGGCTCTAGGACAGCTTTGAAACAGAATTGGCAAAGCCATGTAAGTCAGGCTGGAAACAATTTCGAAAACAGAGCCAGATGTGCTTCTTGTTTGCTAATGTCAGCAATATCTACCAAACCACTGACAAACCTTAGTTATATACTACAATGCTGATCCTAGTCATGGTTTCACTTTGGCCTGTGCAGTAAGTGCCTGTTTCAAATCTGTGAATCTAGGCATGAATCATTCAATAGCTGCTTGCATTATTTTATTTACTTTAACCATTTCATCAACATTTATAAACAATATGTAACATAAATAAGAAAATCACAGGCACTGGATCAGTTTTGAATCAAATGCAAGCACACGATCATGAGATGAAAAAACTTGCATATAGGCAAAAGAGGTATTTACAGTTAAAGCGAAATTGTCATTGCCAGAGACAGTCGAGAAAATGGCAGCTAAGAACAAGCAACTTGTAATAGAGTACAGATGCCTTGCGCTTATTTTCACAACCAGTCCAGTGCTAAAATCATATAAAAAAGTAACTAAGTAACAAAGCTGAGCCACATTTAGGGCTTAAGAGATAAACATAGAGGTCCCAGTGTACAGCAGAATGCTGTGTATGTAGTGCTATTACCAAAGTGTAGCTGCTTTGCAGAGCTGCAGTATTTGATATCACTAAAGTTCAATCCACCCATCCAGCCATTCATCATCCATCCATCCATTCATCCATTTTCTATACTTGGTTTATGCAATTCAGAGTCAAGAACATATTCTGAAAAGTCAAAAACAAAAG
>NC_056738.1:510244020-510251520 GCF_019279795.1 Protopterus annectens | reverse complement strand
ACATCAGAGGGAGAATTGGCCATTAGCAATGACCCAAGATCAGAACTACAGCTGAGGAAAGGTGCTGGGCTTCACTTAGAAGGCAATTCGTCTATGTAGCTGGGGAGCAGGGGAGGGTCATTAGGACAAATTGAGGTAAACTCAGTTTTCTGACACTATTTTGCATGACTTGAGGAAAGTAACCAAGAAGGCTATACTAAATAGCAGATGGAGTCCATATACAGGTACAAGTCAGTGTTGTACAGGGAATGGACCCTGAAGGATGACCACAGAGAAAATTAATACAGCAGTTGGTAGTACTCAGGGCATATAACACACTATATTCCTTTTGTAAGCTATGTGGGCATAAAGTGTACTTAAAGATGTCTTATGCATAATTTTTATTGTCCAAGTATTTAAATGATGTAACAAAATACTGCGGGACCTGAGAGCAATGTCAGAATGTTGGCAAGGATGGAGAAAAATCCAGAAAAAAATGAGCCAGTAAACTGCGTGCTGTAAATATATAACAAAGTATATTTAATAAATCTCACATAATATCAAAAGAACAAAAAAAGCAGACCGGTTTTGGCCAAAATAATTACATAGCCTTCATCAGTGTTAACAAACTAGTTCCATCATTTGTTCATTTTATATAGTACATTAGGTGTAATACAAATTGTGATTGGATACCTCATAAATATTAATTTAATCCTGGTGGAAAAAGACCACCTTACTTGATAATCCATTTTTTCTCCTTGGTATTAAGAATGGAATGCCAACCTGCTTTGTTGGATTTATTCCCCATAATTTTATCAATAATCATAAATCTGAAAGAAGCTGTAGGGTGATTTATTGAGTGTTTGTAAAGTGCACTACTGGCCTTCTTGTGTTTCATATCACTAAGATGCTCAGAAATATGCAACCTAAGTCATGTAGAGGTCTGGCCCACGTAAAATGCAGAGCAGCTATATGAGGCCAAATAAATAACTCAGTCACTGCTACTGTTTGCAATGAAGTCAATATCAAAAACAGCACCACAGTACCTACTTGTGAATTGTTTAGATTTCATGATTCTTTTGCAGTGGCTGCAGTGACCACAAGGCATACAACCAACCAGTTTATCCCCCAAAAGTGTGGTTTGTATCGGTCCAGTCGAAAATGTACCGGATTCCCTTTTAGGCATTATTAGTTAGGAATAAACATGCTGATTCCTATGGCTTTTCTAATTTCAGATATGAGGAGATGAGATATTGAAATGGAAAGCTGGGACATTGAGAGGATACTGGTCATGATAACTTGGTGTGATAGTTACAATAAATCTTCTTGTCAGCTAAGCGTCTTTCTATTTTTGCTTTTGGATTATGGAACTATCTTCTATTATTGGATTATTTATTACAATATTGGAACAGTGTGATGTTGTATGGATCATTCCAAAAAGAATAACTGCAGATTTTGACCTGGAAGTCTTCATGTTGAAGTTTCCAAACCTTTTCAGTGGAAGTGGCTAACGACAGCAGAATTAAGTCACCTGCATACATTAAACAGTTCATATCAGGATGGTCTGAGGGGAGTGAGATCGAGAAGAATTCCAGCTAAATCTCAACTTGATGAGGAGTCTGTGCCTGAGATTACAAGGTAGATTTTGAACTTTTCTTCATTCTTTATTTTTGAGATAAGTTTACAAGGCAGCAAAAGCCTACAGCCATGAATTCCCTCATTATTTCAATAAAGAGTCACCCTGAGTAGTGAACCTCCCAAAGTTAAGGCACATCTTATTAGTTACAGAGTAGCTGTAATAGTAACTTTACAGTGTTAAACCCAAGGTGAAATCCACACCATGGGTCTCAGAGAAAGAAATACTTCTCTGATTGTTCCATTAGCTGATTATAAAGAATGTTTCAAGGATTTTATTTAGTCAGCAGAGATTTTTTGTGGGTTAGTTCTCTGAAGAAGTAAAGGACCTGGAAATGTAATTTTAGGAACAGATATAATGCCTGTAGTGTGAGGATGAAAATGTGCATAATGGGCTGCTGATTGTTGTATAGCTTATTTTAGAAACGTGTATTGGAGAATATGTGAGTGGGAATGTTTCCTACAAACTATATTTTGCAGTATCTTTTCTACTTCCTTTATTGCTTTACATTTGCTTTATGGTAGAAATAAACGATAAGGCCAACTAGCCTTCTCTTTTAAGTCTTTTAACATACTACCTTCCTACTAGCCCTACCTCTAGTCCTACCTTCCCCCTTAACATTTTCTTTCTTGCCCTGTGTCTTCTTGAGTCCCTCTGTGTTTCCTACTCCACCAACCATTCCAGTAGTCCATTCCCTCGGAAATTTAGTTTCAGGCGGCCAGGAGCTGTTAGTCTGTCTGCCTCTTGTGTTGCCTCCTTCCATCTCTGTCCTTCCTGTTCAGGATGGTTTCCATTACTGAACTGCAGGCAGTAGTCTAGTTGTGATCTACCCAGGGCCTGTAGAGTGGAAGCATCTAGAATACATCTCACCAGTCTGTCGGATGCTGACACTGCTCTCTGCATCTGGTGTTCCATTCCAGGAAGAGTCCTTTTCCTGCACTGGTGCTTTCAGTTTCACCCTTTCACACCAGCATAGCTGTGACCTACGAGCAGTGCTTTGCAATTTTTTATTTTGTACTGAACCTCAACTGTCCTTTCTGCACAGTTTTTCAGCCTTTCCAAATCCTTCCCCTGGATTCTTCCTCCAGTCCCCCAGTGCCACATCTATATTTGTCTCATCAGCAAAGAAGATGAGCCTATTCTCTTTATCCACAGAGATGCCTGAGACAAACAGTGAAAATGCTGGGCCCAGGGTAGATCCCGGCAGTACTGCACCAATCATTCATCTTATTCCTGAAATTATCCCTCTCACCACCACGCTCTGTGTCCTACCATTAAACCATGCAGCTATCCATGTTTAGTCCAGATCCTACCTCCAATGCATGCAGCTTGTCTGTCAGCCTCCTTGGTGGAATCAAGTTAAAGGTTTTACTGAAGTCCAGTTAAATCACATCTGCTGGTATTCCCTGTCAACACACTAATGAAATATGATCAGGTTTGAATGGCAGCTTCTTCTGATCATGGATCCATGGTGACTGTTATCGTTTAGATGTCCCACCAAACTTCCCCTCAAATTCTGTCTACAGCTTTTCCTGGTATTGTTGTTATGTTAACAGGCTTGTAGCTCCCCAGATTTTTCCTGCTCCCCTCCTTGAAAAAGGGTACCACATTTGCTGTTGTCCAGTCGTATGACACTTCTGAGCTACTCTTTGATCTGTTCAAGATCTCTGTCAGTGGATCTGCTAATGGTGTTTTCCAAATTGTGCTTGTCAGTAATGTCAGCACTCCTGAGGAGTTGTTACTGTTTTGGAGTTGGTGTGAGTTCTTTGTATCTGAATATGATAGTGTTATATCTATTGTTTTGAGTGCAAAACAGAAAACAGAGGCAATTCAGAAGACTCAAGTGAAGTCCGGTATCCTACCTGTGACCCAAAGGGCGATAGGACTAACAAGAATCAGAGTACAAAGGATTAGTCCAGATAAAATCACTTTAGCTAGCAGATGTAGGAGACTCTCTCACTCTGATACCCTCCCTGTGGGAGGAATAAAGGCACCTTGTTGAAGTTTCAAGTAGTTTATTCAGTTAAGTAGCTAGATGGATGAGTGTTCTTGCTCTAATACATTACATTCAACAAGTTGGTTATTTAAAGGCAATTACAGACGATGGTGGGAGGGTCCTGTGGAGCTGATTGGAGGAAAATCTGGGAAATTAAAAAGCAGGGATTCAATGTTCTTGTCTGCCTGAAGGAACCAGGCTCAGTCTTGTACAACCTTACTTGAGGATGGAGTGTTTCTATCCAGATTGAAGGAAGCCTCGATTGTTCATCTCTTGAAAAATGCTGCATAATATTCTGTAAACCTGGAAAGTTATTCACTAATCTCAGACTTCCCATTTCTAGGTACAGTTCATGAGAAGATGGTTTGCATGCATCTGGGTTCTTCCTTGAGAGGTAATAGCATCAATGATTCATTTCAGTCTATGCTGCAAGTTATACATAGTTCCCAGATGCCCCTTCCTATGGTCTTGTGATGGTCTTGTAATCCCCTTATGGCAATAGATAAATGCTATTAGTAAGTTATAGTCTGGCTCTACGTATCATTGACATTTGGCATTATAGACAATTGAACTTGTTGTAACTGTGACATCACTGCCACATTCTTGGATTAGATCACCTCCTACTTCCCTGGATGAACAGAGAAGCTGGTTTCAGGGTTTAATTCCTCTGTCCTTTACTATATTGAGAGGGTTTGAACTTAATCCATGCTTCTTCTCCTTCCATATGTTTTCCTTAGGAGATATTATTCAGTCAACAGGTTTTCAATGTTATCACTATGCCTATAAAATGTAACTGCAACTCTCCTTCTCTCAGGAGGCAGTTTGAATAGATCTACACCTTCATAGTCTGTAATCAGCTGAAACTAAATGCATCCCATTCATTAACCATGGATGCACATGCCACTCTTTCAAAAGTCTGATGCCAGTTTTTCATTCAATATTTTCTGTTGTGGAGACAAGATGCCGTTCATGTTGAAGACACCTAAGCACTTTTTTCTTTATCTTTTATGCTGCTACACCTGCTGACTGTCACACATCTTCCAGTTAGACTAGAACCCATTCATTCCTTGGTGGTGGGATCATCATCTAATCCACTGGAGTGAGAGACATCTGGGAAGACATCATTCTGACATTCACAAGAGCTGCTTGTGCCCTCAAAGACATCCCTTTAAAGAGAGAATTTTACTAATTAACATATACCCCCCCCCCCCTTTGGTGCCTTCCCCATTGCAGGAGTGTGTACTACCACCAATCAACAGCTTGGTGGACTGCACACATACCCCCAGGTTATGAGCCTGGGCCCTTCTCCCAAAGTGCTACCACAACCCATGGCTGGCTCCCCCCTTCCTCCAGGACAGGTGCACCCACCCACCCTGCCAGCTCCATCAGGTCCCGATCCTCTAGTCAGTCTAGGGTTACCTGGACCATGCCCAGATTTTTGCCATATATTTTTAGTCTGTTTATCATAAACATTGTGTTTTTTTGACAAATCAGCGGGATGGTCTAAGGATTAACGTCACTAAATAATGACATGTACTTGAGTTTCAGACTTAATATCCTTCAGAAAATGCATGCTAAATCAAATCCTATTATGTTATTAGCTTCCTAAGTTTATAAAAGTAATATTTAAAATGTGTACCTATTTTTGGGCCTTTGTTCCCCCCATTATGTCAGGCTTTGTCCAGATTTCTTACATTAAGAGGTTGAGATGTATGGGCTGCAGACTAGCTTAACTAGGGGGAATTTTTGATAACAAGCTAACATTAAAAAATATATATTTTAGCTGTCATCAAATCCATTTGACTTTACTTTAAGAAGGTTGCTTCCATTAAGCACTATATCCATCCTGTGGATCTCCCTGCCGTCATACATACCCTGATGTCTTCATATTTGGATTACTGTACTGCTTCATATCTGGATTCTCCAAGTTCAGAACTTGATTACCTGCAGCTTATGCAGCAATTAACTAGAGTAACTAAATGACAACATATTGTACCAGTTGTGTGTTAGGCACACTGAGTTCTTATTAGGCGTTTTATCATATACAAAGTTCTGATCTTGGTGTACTTATCCCCACATGGCCGGAATACTCTATCTTCAGAATATACTGGCCTGATATGAGCTATACTCTTTTCTGTTTTCAGCCTCTAAGAGGTTGGGAGTTCCAGGGGACCGGTTGAAGTAACCGGGCATTCATGTTTGTGCCCACCAAGTACTTCACCTCTAGACTTTACCACCCATTTAGATGCAGTAGTCCCTCACCCTAGGTGGCTTTAGACATCCCCTGAAAACATATGTATTTGTGCTCACTTACTAATACTTTTATTACAGTTTTATTAAGCATATGATTTATTAAACAGCCTTGCTTGTTTACTTTTTAGTCTTCATATGCTGTTTTTACTGTTTCATTATTTATATTTGTATTGTGTAGGCTCGATATATAGTACTTTGGTTCAAATCATTTAATAAACTGGAAACTAAGTAGTTAAAGGGGTTGACATATATTTATTCTAATGGTAGACCTTGCCAGATAAAGGGTGTGAAAAAAACTGTCTTTGGTATACTGTCTTGATATGTTTTGTTTATCTATACTTTTTGTATTATTATAAGTTTATCTAAATCCATAGGGCTTCATCAAGCCTACTAAAATTTATCAAAACCTGTTATACATATATTTATATGTACTCCTGACCAAAACATAAAGTTCACACACTGCACACAAAATACCAACACTCATACACAAAACCCAAAAACACCTTAGCCGACCCAAAACAACCCATCAAGCCCAAATCTACACTTAGTTTATAAGGAAAAGGGAAAAAACACAAACACCAACTCCCATTCACGTCAAAGGAAAATAAAAAAGTAGCTTTGCACACATACACACACACCCTGTCCAAAACAACACTGCAAATCCAAATCAACCCATGTAAATGACATTTATTAATTAAAAAATAATAAAAAATAAAATAAAACACTAATTGCAACCAGCCAATTTGAGAACAGTATTATTGGCAAAAGACCCAGTTATAGCTTATTGTACTTACTAAAGCTGAGTCTATTAATTAAGAGCATATCTAAACTTTAGAAAATGTGACGCATCCTGAACAAGTCATCATTACCAATTAAAATCCATTAAAATAATTAACTTATACTTCAAAAAAAAAAAAAAAAAACGTTAAAAAGTACCCAAGAACCAGAGGGGAAAATCGCACTCATCACTGCATTTAGAAAAGTCTGAAGACACTTAATAAAACCTTATTCAGCAAACAGTGTATTCAGCTACCATGGTTTATTAAATTGTTTGGGTAACAGTTGTTCAATGTAAAAATAAGTGGGAAAGGAGATGAATGGCAGACACAATTTAGTTTAATAATTGAAAAATTATGTACAGTAATCTCAGGATGTATGGCATCACCACTTGTCCAGAAACTCATTCAATAGACCTACAGTATTCATTCATTTATTACACCACACCTTATATAAATATATATATATATATATATATATATATATATATATATATATATATACACACACACACACACACACACACACACACACACACACACACACACACACACACACATTCGTGCAAAGGGTATGCACTTGATACAGCAAGCATTTAGTTCTAGGAAAGCAATTTATTACAAATCTCACCCTGCATTATGGCGCAAAAGGAAGGAGTCCTGAGTGCAACCTAGGCAATCAGTGTCTGATTAGTGAAGTCAATGCTGGACCACCTAAGTGTGGGGGGAAGAGAGGAATGAAGGGGTATAGCCCACTCACATCTTTGGAGGGAGTGTAAATTTGTGTGTGTATGTGTGTATGCATGTGTGTAGGTTTGTTTGTGTGTGTGCGTGTGTGTGTCTGTGTGTGTGTGTGTGTG
>NC_056738.1:510226520-510236520 GCF_019279795.1 Protopterus annectens | reverse complement strand
TAGTGAAGCAGCACCATATATAGATATACTGACACGCACACATATACACACACACACACACACACACACACACACACACACACACACACACACACATGTTTATATTTTGTGTATATATATATATATATATATATATATATATATATGTGTGTGTGTGTGTGTGTGTGTGTGTATAGGCACTAGTGGCCCAGCTAAATATGTATGAAGTTGACATCTGCCTCACATATCCAGGGGTTGGCAGATTTCTTTCCCCATGTTTAATTGAACTTGCAGTATATATAATTATCAGTGGAAGTGGGGAAGGTGCAGATTTTTCATTTTATTTTTAAAAAGTGAAAGATTGAATGTGCCGAGTCTGTTAATTGACATGTGCATATTGAAATGTCGACTTCCATGTTTTTGTTTTCAACCATATGCAGTTGATGTTCTTACAGTCAACTTTGAGTGTTTTCATTTAAATTAGGCATCCTCATATATGTGCGTGTGTATGTATAGATATATATATATATATATATATATAGAGAGAGAGAGAGAGAGAGAGAGATATCAGTACACTCTGTAGATTGCACTGTTTGTTAGAAAAACTTGTCAAAATCATGTATTATTGAGTGCAAGGCATCTCTGTGAAATGAGTATCATCAGATGTTTACTTTTTTAAGAAGTGGATGTGGACATGGTAAGTGGGAGTTTATTATAGTGCTTTTACTTTTGGATATATCAAAAGTTTTGTCGCTAGTAGTGAGAGTATGTGCGTAAGCCTTGGTGGGTTAGAGGTAGAGAAAGGGTAGGGAAGAGAACAGATTTTCTGTAGTGTGCTTCTGTTGATTTATGTATACTGTGTGTGTCTTGTTTAGTGGCACTATTAGGGAAAGGGTCTGCAGTAAAGTAGTGTATAGGGTTGGGGTTAGGGGCAGGGGTAGAGTTAGGGTAAGGGTTAGCACACATGAATAAGGTGGTGAAGGAGGGCAATCAAAATGATGTTACAACATCAAGGGCTAAACCAGACAAATCAGTGTTTGATTAGAAATGAGCTTAGATGAAATCCAAAGAAGTATATCATTGTCCCCTTTGCTTAAACAAATCTTGACAGCAGCTTTCAGTATAGAAAGCACACCATTACAGATTGATAACATTGTTATAGATGATACTTTCAACAAGATGTTAAACTTATGGTCCATCTGCTTGAGTTATTGGTAGTACAGATGGATGTAAAATATCCCATCAAAAAGAGTAGGGAATTTTTATTTACAACTTATTTACACCTTATTTATAATACATCAATTGACATATTTACATATTTACAGAAAAGAAATAACATCTCATACTTTAACTCTCCCAAATAAATAAATAAATAATTGCAGTTCATACAGGCCCCACTCTTTTTTCCATAATTACCATTTAATTTTCTTTATAATATTTGGTAGAATCCATTCACCATTAAACACAGCCTCATTTAATCTTTCATTCCATATCATCCAAATTAAACAAAACAATTTTATATTTACATTCTTAACATATTCTTTTCTATGTTATCTATAGAAATCATACTCAAAAATATACATATTTATTTGGTTATATTCTTGCAATTCCTTAATTATTTTGTTTTCTATTATTTTTTACCAGAATTTTTTAAGTCTTTTACATGTCAAAACTGTTCCTTGTGCCAATTCCTCACAATACAAGACATTTTTCCATTAACAGGTAACTTATTAATTTGTAATCTCCATAAAATATTAATAAATCACATTATTCATGCATCATTTATTCTTTTATTTTATAGCTTTATTTTTTTCTTCTGTTAAATGCTCCCAAGGCTCCATGCCATAATTTTGTCTCATGGTATTCTTATACCAGCTTTTCCTATTTTCATCAGCTTTATCTAATTTTAATTTCCACATTTTTATTTGTCTTGGTAGATTTTTTCCAATCCTTTTCTATTTTATTCATTTTATTTACATGCCATTCGTATAGATATATATATATATATATATATATATATATATATATATATATATATATATATATATATTAAATGTTTTCTACCAGCTTGTTCTCTTTTCTACTTATCTGGCTCATACTCTTATATAACTTTAAAGATGCTGCATACACTATCGGATTCAATAAGGTCAAATCCCCTTTATCTTTTTCCATGTACAAAACTCCTCCCTTAACTGGATTTAATCTAGATCCCCAGATAAACTGAAAACAGTTTCAATAAACTGTTTTTACACATCTTTTGGGAGTATGTATACACTGGCTAAATATGATATTTTCCCCATCCATCTTGTATTTATTAAGTGCACTTTTTATTTAATGGCAATCATTATCTATGCACATAACCTTAAGTCCATTTAACTCTCTCAACATTTTCTCTCATTGCTTCTTTATTATACCATACTCTCCAAATTCAGTTCCTAGTTCTGATATTATTTCCCCAAACTGCACACTTCCCAATTCTTTATTATGTCCTATACCTTTACATTTTTCTTTGTTAATATTCATTCTAATCTCTTGAAATCTATTAAATATATTCCTAATTACTTTTTCCATTTCATTTCCAGCTTTAGCTGTTAATATTATATCATCAGCATAAGACATAATTGTAGGATACTTTATCCCCATTGATTAAAAATATTTACTGTAATCTAGTTCCTCATGTAATCCTTTTATTACACTATTCATACCTATTGAAAACAAAATGTCACTCACTGGGCATCCCTGTTTTACACCTCTTCTCATTTTTGTTCCTTCACTAAACTAACCATTTACTAAAATTTTAATATTAGTATTTTTATATATGGTTTCACATACCTTTTTGATTTTTATACTAAAACTATATTTGTCCATTAATTGACATAGAATGTTATATTCTATTGGATCAAATGTTTTATTTATTGCTGCCCACTATTAATTTTAATTATGTTTGATCTTTTTTAACAGCATCTACTATTTCTGTAAGTATCAATAATACTTATTGAATTTCTTTCCTCTGACCCCAAAAATATCTTCTTTTATTATAGACTACAATTTATATTCTAATCTGTTTTGTATTTCTTTCATAAACAATTTATAATCACAATTATTCAACATTATAGGTCTCCAATTTCTTATTTCTTCCTTCTCTCTTTTCTTCCATATAAATCTCATCACACCTTCACATGTTTCTTTATAAATTATCTCATTATTTAACCATTTATTAAATAGTTTTATTCATATTTTTTTTGCCATAGCATTAACTTTGCATACACCTGACAACCTATACCATCAATTCCAGCTGCCATATCTACATTCACACTTTTAACTACTTTTTCAATTTATGCTTCAATCTGTTGTTCCAGTTCTTTATTTATTTCTTCTGAAAACTGTTTTACCTTCCATAAACATTTCCCCTTTAACCCTTTTCCTTTTACTATTTCTTTCACATGCATAACTACAACATCCATTACTTTAGATTGCTCCTTTTCAATTCTCCCATTATCATTTTTCACGTCCTCATCATACCACCATATTTCTTTACTTTAATACTAAAGTATTTTAATAATTCTTCCTTCCTTTCCTATAAAAAAGTATTTTTCTCTATATAATAATTCTTTAATTTTCTGTTCATTTTTCTGATAAATTTCTTCTTCTTTCCTAAAATAATTTATTTTATTCCTATCTAAACAGTTTAGAACATCCTTCTGAATTTGCTCAAATTCCTTATCTTTTCATCTTTTCTCATTCTCCCATGTAAGATACATTTTTTATACTTTTCTTTAAATGTAATCAACCATTCTGTCCAGTTCTTATAAGAAAATCTCTTTGTTAAATGATCCTTCCATAATTTTATTATGTCTGCCTGACCATCCTTGATTCATTCTTTTTCATTAATTCTATTAATACCCTTCCCTATCTTAATATATTCTTTATTTTCATCTATCTCAATCCATATTGCTAAATTATCCCAAAAAGCTTTCTCTACTTGTTTTAACTCTTATAAATTTTGACAACATAAAATAATCTATTTCTGTCTGAAATTTTCCTCTCCGATATGTGCTTTTACTTAAAGTCCTTAATTCTAAATTCCTACACTTTATTATCTCTTCCATTAATTTATCAGTTGTATATTTTGCTTTTTATTACTTAAATTACAATTAAAATCTCCTGTTACTTTAATATCCATATTTATTATAACATAATTTAATATATCAGAAAATAAAATCTCCCTTTCTTTTTATAGCACATATGGGTATATTACTATTAAACTTTACACTTTCTTTTAACATCTAAAATCTACTGCCATCAACCTACATAATTTAACTAATGTATCATCTAGAATTTTTATTCTTTTTCTGTATAATGTAGCAATTCCTGAACAACTTTCATGTCCCAAACTCCATATTATATCACCCATTCATAGTGTTTCTCTTTGTTCTCGTTCTTCTTTATTCAAAATCCTAATATCTTCTAATACTGTTATATCCACATCATACTTATTATGCCATTCTATTATTCTTGTTCTCTTAATTAAAATTTTAATACCATTAACATTAATCAATAGTATTCTAAGATTTTTTACTCAATGCTTTTGTCTGAAAGACTACTTCAGAAATACGTATTTCTGAAGTAGTCTTGCAGATGAAAGCATTGAGTAAAGGTTTCTTTACACTAATTCCTGGTTGGTGTCTTCCTCTGCTGCTCCAGTGTCTGTTTTTTATTTGTCTTTCTTTACTGATGATCATTTTATTAGTATTCTAAGATTATTTGTTACTCTTCTTTCTACTCTGCTGGAATTTATTATGATTATCCATTTACTTTCTTTTTAGCTTTTATTCCCAACTTCTGAATTTTTCTTTCCTTACTTTAAATCTTTTCCTAATTGTATTTTTTTTTCTTAACCACATGCCAGTGTATATCTTCTTCATCACTGAACTTTGTACCACTTTCCCTTTCTCCTTTCCCTTTTTGCATATTATCTAAACTTTCTTCTCTGTGTATCTCACTGCATTCTTGTTCCACTATTTGTTGTTCCTCTAATTGTATTACTTCACTTTCCTTTCTATTTTCCTGTTCAATTTCACATTCTACTCCCTCTCCTTCTCACAATCCATCCATACATGTCCAGTTTTCTTACATTTATAACACATTTCTTTACAGCTTTTTAAATTATAACCAATTTCCCCACATAAATAACATTTTTATCACAGTTATTCACAAAATGCCCGCCCCCAAAAAATCTCTTTGGTTGTCCCCAGTATTTAACAACACAACAGCTCTATTCCCATCAACATTAATTATACTTGGAATATGTACAATTTTACAATTCTTTTTTTCAATTTTCAAAATCACATTACAGTCCCAAGCACCTGTCCAAACTACTCTGTTATCAAGAACTTTTGAAATGTATTTTATTTCATTAAAAATTTTTTAAACAAATGTTTTTAACAGTCTCTCTTTCAGTCTGTGTTCAAAACTGACTGTTAATTTTTTCCATGTTTTTCAAAAAACGTCTTAACTGTATAGTTATTCCATTAATGCATGTCTTTTTTTCTCCATAGTTTTTAAAGAAAATTCCTAAACCTTCAGCATTCTCAAAAAATATCACAATATTCTTACCTCCTGTGCCTTTACTTCTAAAGGCATAACTATCTTGTCCCAAATTTCATACCTATACAACTCAATTTCTTCTTTACACTGAATTCTTAATACATGCGTCTTCTTTTTCACTTCTTCCATTTTCTTATTCTCTTTCTTTGCTTCCTTTTGAGATCCTACTATTTTCATGAACAATTTCTTCTTCTTTTCTTTTCTGCTACAAACGTCTCTATTATGTCACCCCATGAAGCCTCCTTTCCTGTTTCCAGTTCAGTCTGTTCCAGTAAATTCTCTAGTATATCATCCCACAACCCTTCTGACTGGAGGGTTGTAATTATAATTTCTCTTTCACTCTTTGGCCTTTCAAACAACTCCTTTTGGAAGACTTCCTCTGAAACCTTAATTCAATTTCCTTTCTTAATAACTCAAACAACATTTTCTGCTTTCGTTGATGAAAACATATTTGCAGAACTGGCATTCACTTCAGCTTTACTTTCTTCTGCATGCCAGTCTCCCAACCACTTCCATGCTAGGAATGGAGCAGACACTTACACTCATTAACTATACTCGCGAAGAGTGCCATACATGCGTAGGAATTCTTTATTGATAATCACCACTTATATACATTATTTACATACTAGATATTATTTACATTATTTATAATTATTTACCCCTTTGTACAAACAGAACAATTTGATATTATTAAACACTTCCCACCACCCTTTTTTTCCAAAGCCAAAAATGTATTTTCTTTAAGATTTCTGATAAAATCCAGTTCCCATTAAACTTTACTTCATTAAGTCTTTCAGGCATGATGTTTATTTAATAAAAAATATTTTTGTTTTTGTTACCATAATATCCATATTCAAATATATCCATTTTTAAGTATTCAACCTTTTCAAAATCTTTCAGCATTTTGTTTTTATATATTTCTTCCCATAACTTCTTTATTCAAGAATATTTCAAAAACATATGTTCTGTTCTTTCAAGTTCACCAAAATGAATACATATTCTTTCTTGCATTCTTTTATAAGACATGCTAGATTTAACAGGTAGTTTACCTATTGATAAATCTCCAGAATAAATCTTTACATTCATATATTTCTTATAGCAACTCAATCTCATTTAAACAGTATTTCCCCCTCTCTAAATGTTTCCAACGAAAAATGAAATAATGCTCTTTCATAATATTCAAATAGCATTATTACCTATTTTTTCAACAATGCTCACATTCAATTTTCATAAGATTTCATTTTGATATTCTTTTATATCTTCCTTCATATCACTTTCCATTCTTCCCTATTCCCATTTTTCCCACAACACTTATATTTAGCATATAAAATATATTCTGTCAAATTCCTATTCTCTTTTTTATAACTTACTCACCGCTACATGGAACTGTATGTCTTCTATATTTCTTATCAATCTAAAAGCTTTTTTATCTTTATACATACGCCAAGTATCTTTAGTAATTTAATTAATTTAATTAACTTTCTAATTGCCTGTTCCATCCATTCTTTATTCTTAGTAATTAACACTATATCATCTGCATAGGTATTGGTAATCATATTTCCTCTGTTGCCTTATAACCTGTCATATTTAGTATTCTATTCATTTTATTGACAATCACACTCATAACTAAAGCAAATATAATACTGCTCACTGGGCATCCTTGCCTTATTCCGCATTCTGTTTTAGTTTCTTCACATAACCATTCATTTAATATTATTCTTAAATTATTTTTCTCATATACATATTTAATTACTTTTAATATCCTTTCACTTATGTTGTAAGCCCCCTAATATATTCCATAAAGCTTCACACTGTATTTTATCAAATGCCTTATTTAAATCTCTTACCATGATTTTAGCTTCCACCTTTATATTTATAATGTTATCTATTGCTTCTTTTACTATCCATAATAAATCCTGACTTTCTTTCCCTTTTCTACCAAAAAGTATCAACCATCAGCTTCTCTACTTTATCAATCTTTTGGTTATTATTCTCAGAAATATCTTATAATCTGCATTATTCAAAACTATAGGTCTCCAATTTTTTATATCTTCTTTTTCTCCTTTTTTCCATATAAAATTCATGATTCCCATACATATCTCTTTACCTGTCATACCTATCTTTACCCATTAATTTGATACCTCCACAAAAAAAACTTTTTGCCAATTTTCCATATCTTTGTACATATGATATCCAATACCATCCATTCCTGTAGCTGTATGCAGATTAAGATCTTTCAGTATTTCATTTACCTCCTTCACATTTATATTTTCTCTAAATTCTAATTATCTTCTTCACTTAGTTTTTTAACTATCCATTTCTGTGTCACTTTCATCTCTTTATTTACAAAAATATGTTATATATATACTTTTTAATCACTTCAAATATTCTTTCTTGTGTGGTTATTTTTTCCCTTCATTATGTTTTAATTCCCTTATTATTCTTTTATTCTCTTTTATTAATTTATTCAAGCAAGTTGTCACCTCTTTTTTTCTTCCTTGTAAACATCTTTGTTTATATAACAATCTAATCTTTTCCCCATTTATATCATATATTTCTTTTTTTTTTTTCTCATAAAAAATTTTCTTATCCTTTAATATTTCCTTAAACACTTCTGGACTCAACTGCTTATATTTTAATTTCTCTATCCTTCTCTTTTATCTTGGCACTCCAAAAAACACTTTTTATATTTTCCTTAAAACGTATCTACCAACTTGTCCAATCTTCATAAATGTTTCTCATGCCTATATGATCCTTTCATAGCTTATTAATCTCTTTCCCATCTTCTTTATTTAAACCCCTTTCATTCAGCCTCTTGATGCCTTTACCTACTCTTATATATTGTTCTTTCTTGTGCACTTCCAGCCATATGGCTACATGTTCTGAAAAGCCTGTCCTTTCTATTCCTTTCTGTAAAATTTTTAAATTGTCAGACACTAAAATATAATCAATTTTGGTTTTAATTTCACTTCTTCTGTAAGTCCAGTGTTTATTATCCCATATACATACCTTCCCACGTTTCATTATCTCATGTATACTGTAATTTTAACATCACTACATTTTTTTTATTCTTAAAGTGCAATTAAAATCCACCACTAATATTATATCCATATTAACATCCACATAACTTAGAATTTTTTAAAACATTATCTTTCTTTCTTTCTTTGTAACATATGTATATATTGCAATAATTCTATAAACATCTGTGTTTCATCTTAAATCTATTACTATTATTCTTCCTATTTATATTGTAAAATCTAAGATTTTAATGTTTTCTTGACATAATACCTTTTTCTGAGCATGTCTTTTCTCATATTCCATATAATGTTTCCACCCCATAATATTTCAGTCTGTAACCTTTATTCATCTGTCAAGATTCTAGTATCTTCTAATATAATTATGTGCTATCAACTGAAACACATCATTCTAAAATCTCTAATCTTATTTTAACATTCTTCATGCTATTAACATTTAAAGCTAAGATCTTCAGCCTTTAAATGAAGGTAGTATAATTATTCCTCTCTCATCCTTTACCTTTTTTGTTCTCTTTCACAATTATACTTTTAAACTTCCTTTTCCTCTCTTTCACCCTTTTTCCTATATAATTTTTTATTCCTCTTACTATTTGCCAGTTTACATATTCATCCTCTATTATATCAATCATGTTTTTATCCCCTTCCATTTCTCCATATTTTCCTTCTCATTAATCCTTTATTTATTTCCTGTGCACTGGCCTTTCTTTCTTGTTCCTTTTCTACATTTTTAGCTATATCATATACCAGATCCTGTGTACATGCTTTTTCTGTAATTTCTACATTTTCTTCCCAATCTACCCAAGTATGTCCAGTTTTTTCACATTTTTTTACATTTCGTATCACATTTTCTTGCTTCAGGCCCTGTTTTGCCACAAATAAGACATTTTCTTTATCATATTCATTAATCAAATGATTGCTTTTTCCACAGGAAAAACTGTTTTTGGCTGCCCTCTATATTTAACAAATCATGTTACCATTCACAGTAATCACACTTGGGATATGTACAACATTATCACTTTCTTTTTCAAAATAATCCCACATTCCCAACCCCCAGTTCATAAACCTCAGTCATCATATGTTTTTGTTGTGTCCATACCATATTTACATATAGTCTTTAAATATTCTTTCAATTTCTCTTTTTCGACTTCTGTTCTAAATTGTATCAAAACTCTTTTTTTTGGCTTCTCTATGAAACACCTGCATCACATACTCACTCCAAGGATTACAATTCTTTTTTCCTTCTTACCATTCTAAAAAAATTATCCATATATTGCTCTGTTTGAAAGAATATAGCACAGTACATTCCTTTAATAAGAATAAAGACTCTTACCTTCTTGGCTGAAACACGTAGTCATGCAATTACAGCGTTCCATACTTAA